>NC_142811.1:55774538-56004035 GCF_049724085.1 Artemia sp. Qi Xiang Cuo
TAAACCTGCAATACCGGAAATAATAAATACGGATTTGATTCAGATTGCTTTCTCGAAGCAAAGGGTAAAGACCAGACACAAAAGTATAGTATGATCACAAAAAATCGAGGAAAATTTTGCGACACCGCGCGTATTATAACGACCGCGATTAGCAACAATCTTCGCATAACCCTTTTTCTTCTTTTGTTTTATATTTTCACCTTCTTCGCCTTCTTCCACCTTTCTTCTATTGTTTAATATTTTTGTACTGTAGGAGCCATTTGACCATACGCTGACCATGCACGATACATTTGACCCACGCTTGACTATACATTTGACTTCTTGAGGAGGAGGAAAGAAAAAAAAATTCTTTTCTCTTTCTACACTCATGTAGACCTTTCTTCTATTGTTTAATATTTTTTTGCTGTAGGGGCCATTTGACCATACCATGCACCATACATTTGACCCACATTTGGCCATACATTTGAGGTCTTGAGGAGGAGCGAACAAAAAAAGATTTCTTTCCTCTCTTTACCCTCATACAGACCTTTCTTCTATTGTCTAATATTCTTTGCTGTAGGGGCTATTTGATCATCACTGACAACACACCATACATTTGACCATTGAGGAGGAGGAAAGAAAAAAATTAATTCTTTCCCCTTTTCACACTCATGTGGACCTTTCTTCTATTGTTTACTATTTTTTGCTGTAGGGGCCATTTCACCATACACTGCCCATACACCATACATTTTGCCCACATTTTACTATACATTTGAGGTCTTGAGGAGGAGGAAAGAAAAAAAGATTTCTTTCCTCTTTTTACACTCATGTAGACCTTTCTTCTATTGTTTGATTTTTTTGCTGTAGGGGCCATTTGACCATACACTGACTATACACCATACATTTGACCTGCATTTGAGGTCTTAAGGAGGAGGAAAGAAAAGAAGATTTCTTTCCTCTTTTTACACTCATGTAGAACTTTCTTCTATTATCTAAAATTTTTTGCTGTAGGGACCATTTGACCATACACCATGCATTTGACCCACATTTGACCATACATTTGAGGTCTTGAGGAGGGGAAAAGAAAAAACAGATTTCTTTCCTCTTTTTACGCTCATGTAGACCTTTCTTCTATTGTTTGATTTTTTTGCTGTAGGGGCCATTTGACCATACACTGACTATACACCATACATTTGACCTGCATTTGAGGTCTTAAGGAGGAGGAAAGAAAAGAAGATTTCTTTCCTCTTTTTACACTCATGTAGAACTTTCTTCTATTATCTAAAATTTTTTGCTGTAGGGACCATTTGACCATACACCATATATTTGACCCACATTTGACCATACATTTGAGGTCTTGAGGAGGGGAAAAGAAAAAACAGATTCCTTTCCTCTTTTTACGCTCATGTAGACCTTTCTTCTATTGTTTAATATTTTTTGCTATGGGGGCCATTCTGGGTTTAAAGTACCTAGAACAGTGAAATGAAACCTGATTGTTTCAGTTGGTAAAGTGAAAATTACATATAGTGAAAATTATATTTTAAAACTAAGGAATTATGTTTTTAAGGAAAGAGACCTCCATAAACAGTTTTGCAGTTTTCGATGACCGTGGTTGCATTAGCGTATCCAAGATTTTTGCTCGGGGGGTAATTTTTCGAACGGGGTTTAAAAAAAAAATTTAAACTCATGAAAAATTTGTGTATAAGTTTTTTTGCACGTTTTTTGGATGTTGACAAAAATTTCAGGGGGGGGTCACCCCCCCCCCTCGATACGTCCTTGCTGTGGTACAGAATTTGAAAAAGAAAAGGTAGATGAAAAATCACCAAAAAAGAAGCTGGTACCAAACAATTCAGTAGATCTAGCTCATCTTTGAAGGTGTATTTGCTTTTGGAAATCAACAAATTTTTAATGTTTGAATATCTACTGACGAAAGGTGTTGTCAAAGCTAACTAATTAGTTCTGCTTATATATTTTCACGGGTCAGCATTGCAGTGCTGACGAAAACTACCCTAGAAACTAGAGGGTACGTGATACTACCCTAGAAACTTTTGAAGCAACCAATAGAAGAAATCTTAAAAAATCGCGGTTCTCGTGTATGAATAGAATTAAGATAGTTCCTGTTGGTAAGTAATGTTTAATCTGGTGGCCTTGATATTTCAAATATTCTACCATTATTTATGCGTTCATAGAACCACTTTCCATGTCTACTATAATCGGCGAAAAAATTAGTTTGCCAGTGTGTTTTTGAGTTTGCCACAGATAAAAATATTGAATGAACCAAGCTATGACTGTCAGTATTTTATTATCAAACATTATATATTACTTTCTCTTCCTAGATATTCTCTTTAACGTTAACAGAAAAAAAAAATCTTACTTTGTATTTCATAAAAAGAAAACAATTTCTTCAAAGAAGTAATGTAGAACAATGATTGTATTGCAATCAAACAGTTCGTGGTAACGAACTGTAAGTAAGGAGCGACCCGGCTCAATGGTAACCGAAACTCCAAAAAACGGAATTTTGGTACCAATAGATACATCAAAAGAATCAGATTTTAATTCTGATTTCAAATATATAAGTTTCATCAAGTTTAATCGTACCCATCAAAAGTTACGAGCCTGAGAATATTTGGCTGATTTTCGAAAAAAGGGGGGAAGACCCCCTAAAAGTTATAGAACCTTAATGAAATTCACAGCATCATATTCAGCGTATCAGAGAACCCTACTGAAGAGGTTTCAAGCTCCTATCTACAAAAATGTGGAATTTTGCATTTTTGGCCAGAAGAAAGATCACGGGGGCGTGTTTATTTATTTTTTTTTTTTCCCAGGGATAATCGTATTGACCCAGTGGTCCTAGAATATCGTAAGAGGGCTCAATGGAACGGAAATTAAAAGTTCTAGTGCCCTTTTTAAGTGACCAAAAAAAATGGAGAGCAACTAGGCCCCCTCTCACGCTCATTTTTTTCTCAAAGTCACCCAATTAAAATTTTGAGATAGCCATTTTGTTCAGCATAGTCGAAAATCTAATAAATATGTCTTTTACGATGACTTAATCCCCCACAGTTCCCAGGGGAAGGGCTGCAAGTTATGAACTTTGCCCATTGCTTACATATTGTATTGGTTATTGGGAAGTATACAGACATTTTCAGGAAGAATTTTTTTTCTGGTGGGGGGCTGGAGGAAGGGGTTACTCCGGAGAATTTTTCCGTGGAGGATGTTTCTTTGGGGTAGGGGACATTTCTATGAAGAGGGCGCCGTATCTCCAAGCATTATTTAAAAAACGATCAGAAATTAAATTAAAAAAAACAAGTTTTTTCAACTGAAAGTAAAGAGCAACATTAGAACTTAAAATGAACAGAAGTTATTACGTATATGAGGGGGTTCTCCCCCAAGTCAATACCTCGCTCTTTACGCTACAGTTTTTTTAGTGCTTTCAAAAGAGCTATCTATTCTAATTAAACGGCCTTTGTGATTCAGGGGTTTGTGAATTAAAAAATTTTTTACTTTTAACGTAAAGAGCGGGGTATTGACTAAGGGGAAAACCCCATCATATACGTAATAACATATACGTAATAAAAAAAAACAATAAAAAAAAACAGGCGATACGGCTACTTTTAAAAACGGAACTTTGATGTCAATAAATGTATCAAAAGCGTGGGCTTATAATGCTCATTCTAAAAATATGGATTTTATTAAGTTTAGTATTACTCATCAAAGGCTACGAGCCTGAGAAAATTTACCTGATTTTTTAAAGAGGGGGGAAACATCCCCTAAAAGTGAAAGAATTTTAATAAAAATCACACCGTCAAGATTCAGCGTATCAGAAAACCCTATAACATAGTTTTCAAGCTCATATCTGCAAAAATCTGCAACTTTGTATTTTTTGCCAGAAGAAAAATATACGAATATAGAAGTTCGTTACGTAAGTTAATTCGTAAATTACGTCAGAACCAAATTTAGAGACAGCCATTTAGCAAACGAAAAGTAAAATTTTTATGCAAATTTTGTTTACTTATTCAATGACGGCGAGCAAAAATAAAAGCTGCATTAACTAAAAAACGATCAGAAATTAAATAAAAAAACAAGTTTTTTAAACTGAAAGTAAGGAGCGACATTAAAACTTAAAACAAACAGAAATTATTCCGTATATGAAAGGGGCTGTCCCCTCCTCAACGCCTCGATCTTTACGCTTAAGTTTGACTCTGTCTCACAACTTTATTTTTTAAAAAAATAAAATACTTTAGCGTAAAGAGCGAGGCGCTGAGGAGGGGACAGCCCCTTTCATATACGAAATAATTTCTGTTCGTTTCAAGTTTTAATGTCGCTCCTTACTTTCAGTTTAAAAAACTTGTTTTTTTTATTTAATAATATTGATAAAACCAGACAAAAACGGAAGTTGTAGCTTTGTGATAAAACCGGAAAAAAAAAAGAAGTTGTAGCTTTGTGATAAAACCAGACAAAAAAGGAAGTTGTAGCTTTGTAATAAAACCAGACAACCAAGGAAGTTGTAGCTTTGTGATAAAACCAGACAAAAAAGGAAGTTGTAGCTTTGTGATAAAGCCAGACAAAAAAGGAAGTTGTAGCTTTGTGATAAAACCAGACAAAAAAGGAAGTTGTAGCTTTTTGACGTCTTTCAAATTTGTATTACCTTCATAAAAAAAGCCTCTTTTTTTAATAGACCTTATTGTTACACTTAATTCTCCAATCCAAGCCTCCTTGCCCCTACAGACGTTTTTTTGGAAATTGATAAGTGGTCCGATGCCTGGATGGTCAGCTTCAGCGTGCCGAAAACAAAATCGAGCTAATGATCTCCTGGTTGAAAGGGCCACGCATAAACCACAAATTCCTCTTCACGAACGAATTTATTTAGAAAGCCACCGAGCTTTATCTCCTTGGAATCCATGTGTCCACAGATCTCTTTAGGAAAAACCACCTCTGTCAGGTGAGAACGTCCTGTACTAGAAATCTGGGAATCGGAATCGCCATTCGCTGCGAAACCTTCTATTCTTCTACTTTGCCGACGAAACCACGACACGCTCAGCCATCCCAAAACACGAAGACCCAACACAAGCCTCCCTTTGCCTACAGATGGATCTTTATAAAATTGAAAGTGGTCTGATACATAGATGATCAACTTTAATACATCGAAAACAAAGGAGCTTCTTTACCCGATAAAAGGTACCGCGTGAACACCCCAGTTTCATTTTCGAAAATGAAACTGAAAAGAGAGCCGACGAGCTTCATTTACTGGGGACTCATTTCTCCACCGATCTTTCTTGGAATAACGCTCGGCTCGAAAATCCCAATTTACAAGTCTTGTATCGGACCCATCGCCGAGTATGGATGCCCGCTGTATGCTGGTGCTCTGAAAATGTTGTTGGCACTACTCCAAAAGATCCAGAATCGGGCTTATATGACAGGTTCAGTCGTTTCCCACGACTCTCCTTTCTGTTAGTAAGAGGTTTGATGTTACGTCGATGACAGTTTCCTACAAGTACATACATTCACTTCCTTCTTTAGAGCTCTCTCGTATTTTGCCCCACATTTTCGAAACGACAAGGCAGACACGAAGGCACTGAGCTCGGTTCAACGGTTGGCACGCTGAGAACTGAGCATTTGATGAATGGCTTCATTCGACGTTGCACTTCGATCTGGAATGATTTTTCTGGGTACGTTATCCCTAAAAGTTTCTTTATTGATTCTTTCAAAAGAAGTTTCAACAGTCATCTAAAACCTTGATAAAAGACTAACTGCAAATCAGATATTTTATATAACTGGCGCCGCAAATTTAGGAATACAAAAAAAAAATTGTATAAATGATCTTTCTTTGGATAAATAAAAATCCAAGAATTCTGCTCCAACCTTGTCAACCCGAGATTTCTTCCCCATGCCACATGCTGAAAAGGACTTATAATAGGTTCCGTTTGTTTTCAGTTTTTAATTTAGTTCTTCAGATACTTAGATTTTTTTTCTGTTTTTCCAAAATGTGCCATTTTCTCTTCTCTCGTCTTGAAGTGAGAAGCATTTGATAATACTTTTTTTTGCAGTGTTACAGAAAGCTTATAAAAATGATAATGATCGATCAATTTATCCAACCAAGTTAAAAAACTCGACCAAGTTAAAAAACTCGACCAAATTAAAAAAAATTTGACCAAGTTAAAAGAAAACTCGATCAAGTTAAAAAAAAAACTCTACCAAGTCAAAAACAATCGACCAAGTTAAAAACTCTGGAGTGTTTTTTTCTTGAGCTTCTGTTTTCACGCCGTTATGTAAAAAAAAGATCACGATCTGAAAGGGAAAATTCTCCAGGAATTCTAGAATTTTTTTTCCCCCAAAATGCATTTTGAAATAGAACGAATGATTGGGAGTAAAGCACCTATGCACAAGAACGTGGAAGGAAGAGGATTTTGATCCTTTTTTCCTTTTCCCGCTCCCCCCTTGAATTCTGAATATTTTTTCCCCGTAATATTCTGTTTGTCCTGTTGTTCGTCTATTTTCTTTTTAATTCGACCCTCCTCATCCAAAATATTATGTCCGCTTTGGAGTAAATTAATCGGCACGGGCCCGGCTGGAGTAAATCTTAATAGGAAATCATTCATTTCTTGCATTGAAAGTTCTTAGTCTGTTTATCTAGCTTTCTTAGTTTTTGTGGCAATATTTTAATATATCGATATAAATTCTGGCACAGTTTCTTGAAGTGATTTTGTTTCCCATATTGTATGATAGGTATCAT
The DNA here is from genome assembly GCF_049724085.1 of Artemia sp. Qi Xiang Cuo. Taxonomy (NCBI): domain Eukaryota; kingdom Metazoa; phylum Arthropoda; class Branchiopoda; order Anostraca; family Artemiidae; genus Artemia; species Artemia sp. Qi Xiang Cuo. Next base: position 55,781,248 of record NC_142811.1, read on the forward strand.
ACAATGTAAAAATCACTAGATTCTAGTGATTTTTTGGTTGATTTAGTGATCTTCTTCAATTATCTAGTGATTTATGTGCTGATAAAGTGATTTTTTTTTGTTTAGGCAATGTAAAAATCACTAGAAATTGCGATATATCACTACCGGTGGTAACCCTGCCTTCAACTAATCTTAACCTTCCGCTACTTTTAATCTCGCACTCATGATGATGCTGGCCCGTATTTTCGTTCAAACCCCTGCCGTATAACATCAACACAGATACCGCCCTAAAGGCAGATTTTAAGAACATATAATCTTACGGTAATTCCCCAGCCCCAAGATCTTATTCTCACACTAGCTCTGCTAACATTACTTCCCTTAATCCAATATTTGAAAAGTGTAATCCAATAAGTGTAATCCTTAATCCAATCCAAAAAGTGTAATCCTTAATCCAAAAAGTGTAATCCTTAATCCAATATTTATACACTATCATGTTAGGAAAAACACTTTTATTTTACGATCGTAAATACCTGTTAAACAAGGCTTAGCTCAGTGACATGTTTCAAACTCGAGATAGAATCAGCCCATTGTTCAAATTTCAAAACACTCATTTAAGCCAAAAACAAACTTACCTGTTTGTTGAGGCTCCTTGTAAAGGAAAACCTTGGTTAAACACAAAATGAAGAAAAAAAATTGTACTGTTAAACGCCTTTAGAAGTAACTCCATCAATTTCACATTTTTTAAACCAAATTAAAAAAAAACTCGACCAAGTTAAAAAAAAACTCGACCAAGTTAAAAAAAAAAAACTGGGGTGTTTTTTCCTTTAGTTTCTTTTTTCATCGCGCTGCCTAAGTAAAGAACGATGTTGGCACAATGTTGTTTTTTTTTCATACCAGGGCACTTAGTATCGAAGGAGTTGTCGTAGAAACTTCGAAAAGGGCTCATTCGATTGGAAATTGGAATGGCTAGTGGCCTTTTCAATAGTTGAAAGTGATTGGAAGGCAGCTAACACCCCTTCCACGCCCACCATTTCCCCAAACACATCCAATCAAAATTTTGAGATAGTCATTTTGTTCCACGCAGTTTAAAGTTATGGAAATTGTACCTTTGAGCAGGACAATCCCCCCACAGTCTTCAGGGCAAGGGTTATAAGTTATGCCCTGGGGGCATATAAGTTATTGAAATCTTTGTCGTAGAAACTTGAAAAAGGGCCCATTCGATTGGAAATTCAAAGGTCTAGTGCCCTTTTTAATGGTCGAAAGTGATTTGAGGGCAACTAACCCCCCTCTCTCGCCCAACTTTTCCCCAAACGCATCCAATCAAAATTTTTAGATAGCCATTTTGTTCAGCGTAGTTGGTTTACAGATATAAATTATTTTTTCGAGTAGGACACTCCCCCACAACCCTCAGGGCAAGGGTTGTAAGTTATGCCCTGGGGACATATAAGGTTTTCATAAAAAGCGTTGTCGTGAAAATTCAAAAAAGGCTCATTGGATTAGAAACTGAAATGCCAGGTGCCTTTTTTAATAGTCGAAAATGATTGAAGGGCAACTAACCCCCCTCTCACACCCACCATTTTCCCAGACATATCAAATCAAAATTTTGAGATATCCATTTTGTTCAACGTAGTCGAAAGTTCTGGAAACTAGGTCTTTTATGATAATAACCCCATTAGAGCCCTCATTGCTATGGTTGTAAGTTATTCCCTGGTGGCATATAAAGTTAATATAGAAAGTTGTTGCAAAAAATTCAAAAGGGGCTCATTTGTTTGGGAATTGAACTTGCCCTTTTAATAGCCGAAAGTGAGTGGAGAGTAATTAACCTCCTTCTCACGCCCACCATTTCCTCAAACACATTCAATCAAAGTTTAGAAATAGCAATTTTGTTCAACGTAGTTGAAAGTTCTGGAAATTATTTATTTAAGGATGACAAACCCCCCAGCGCCGCCAGGGCAAAGGTTGTAAGTTATGCCCTGGGGGCATATAAGGTTTTTATAGATAGCGTTGTCGTAAAAACTTCAAAAGGGGCTTACTCAAATGAAAATTAAGAGGGCTAGTGCCCTTTTTAATAGTTGAAAATGAATGGAGTTCAACTAACCCCCTCTCACGCCCACCATTCCCCCAAACACATCCAATCAAAGTTTTCCGATAGCCATTTTGTTCAACGTAGCAGAAATTTCTGGAAATTGGGTCTTTGAGGATGACAATCCCCCCCCTCCCACCCCTCAGAGCAAGGGTTGTTAGTTATGACCGGGGGGCATATAAGGTTTTTATTGAAACCGTTGTTGTAGAAACTTCAAAAGAGCTCATTTGATTGGAAATTGAAAGGGTTAGTCCCTTTTTTAATGACTGAAAGTGATTGGAGAGTGACTAACGCCCCTCTCACGCCCACTATTTTCCCAAACACATCCAATCAAAATTTTGAGATATCCATTTTGTTCAACGTAGTTGAAAGTCCTGGAAATTAGGTCTTAGAGGATGACAACCACCCTCACAGCCCTTAGGGTAAGGGTTGTAATTTATGCCCTGGAGGCATATAAGGTGTTTATAGAAAGCGTTGTCGTAGAAACTCAAAAAGGGCTCATTCGATTGAAAATCGAAAGACCTATTGCCCTTTTTAATAGTCGAAAGTGATTGGAAGGCTTGACATTTTTATAGTAAAGATCGATGTGGGTATAATGTATTATTATTTTTTTTTTAGACCAGGTTACTTCGTATCGAAGGAGTTGTCGTAGGAACTTCGAAAAGGGCTCATTCGATTGAAAATAGAAAGGGCTAATAGTCGAAAGTTATTGGAGGGAAACTAATCCCCCTCCCACGCCCCCCCTCCCATTTGCCTTTCGGGGCTACTTATGCTCTTAAAATTTAACCAAATCAAAATAGCGTAAGTATATCAGAGCTATCATAGAAAGTAAACAGATTTTTTTGCGAATGGTATCAAGTTTTCCATTTCAGGTGAACTAGAGGAGGTATGAAACTAAATTAAACAGTACTATTTGTGTCCATATTTTTAAAAGGGTGTATGTTGTTAAAAATTGCTGAACGTTTTTCTCCAGCATACAAATAGCAGGCCAAACTATAAAGTCTTAAAAAACGAAAAGATTTAAAATATTATTTTCTTTTTCCCCGAAAAGACTATGTCAATATAAAACGAACAGATATTAATTTAAAAAAAACTTTTTCCACAAAATAAGTTTTTCAAAGAAAAGTAAATTTCTCCATTAAACAAGAAATTTGTAAAAATAAAATCAAATAATCTATCAAGCTTGAAACTACCACAAATCAGCATCGGTAAATAAATGAAACCCAAAACGAACAGAAATTACAATAAATAACAGAGTCAAACTCAAAACGAGCAGAAATTAACCTAATTTGGGCTCAAAACCCCTATGCCTTCCCAAGGCCAGAACTTATTTTGCACTTTACTGAAAAAAATACAAATGAATGTGCATTGTCATTTTAATATACATATACTGATATTTAGTTATCAAAATGTTAATATTATTTGATTTATTAAAGTTATAAGAGTAAAAAAAATTATATTTTTTTCAGTAAAGTGTAAATTTTATGTAATTCTTTGTAAAAATTTTATGTAAAGTGCAAATTTTGGCACAGTTTCTTGAAGTGGTTTTTGTTTCCATATTGTATGATAGGTATCTCCCTAGAAAAAATGGGATTAATCCCATGGAAATATTGAGATAATAATTTTATCAATCCCTATGGGATTGATCTCATATGTGAAATTGTAATTTCTTTCTTTTTTTAGTTCTCTGATTGATGATCAGCCACTGAAGTTCCGTGGAGAACCTTACCACCCTTACCATTTCAATTGCACAGCTTGTGGGGTTGAATTAACTGCGGAAGCTAGGGAAGTTAAGAGTCGTCCTGGCTATTCTGCCAATGAAATGGTAAGCCATTCTACAAATATTAGCCAAAGATCCTGTCGAACGACTTGCAAAACATCGTAACGCACACTATTTATGTGGGAACTGGTGAAAAAAAAATGTACCCCCTTCCCCAAAATACAAAGTCTCCCTCCCCCCCCCCAAAAAAAATTACTATATTACGTCATCTAAAAACCAAAATAATGCTACTACTACTAACAGCTCATCGCATCACCAATCCACCTAAAGCTAATGTAGCTATGCACGCTTCTCTATCTCAAAAAACTAATCAAAATAAAAAAAAAAATCAAATCTATTGATTGCAAGCAATCTCTATAATTATAAATAGTCACTTTCCTTCCCCCAGAATAACGAAAACGCCCGTATCAGAAAACAGCGTATGAGAGAACCCTACTGTAGAGGTTTCAAGCACCTATTTACAAAAATGTGGAATTTTGCATACCTTACGAGTGGCATTTAACGATGGTCAGACCTCTTCAAGAATATCAATTTAAAAACATTTTCCAAAAAAAGTGTTTCGAACAAAAGTAAGGAGCAACATCAAAACCAATAATGCCAAAACCTAAACTAACTATAAGAAGAAAAATTCAGACCCCTTTGGATCCTTCTAGGTGATTTTTGTGAGGCTGGGGTCAGGGATTATCGATTCGTCGCTGCTCAATAAAAATATTGCGCCAAAAAACGGACACGACGAGGACATTCAGTTTCATAATCCTTACGAGTGGCATTTAAAGATGCCACCTTACGAGTGGCATCCTCAGAATAACGGAAACGCCCATACTATAGTAATCACGGGTATAGATGCTGTAGCATCTATACCCGTGATTACTAGCGTAGGGTGCAACCCTGCCGATGGGGTGTGGCAATATTTTGGTGGGTGTTGGGCAGGACATGCACCCTCTGGCTGACTACACTTTAGAGCCTTATATTTGAAAAAAAAGAAGATGTTTAATGTGAATGACGTCACATTCATTTGCATTTAAAGAGCAAAAAAGATAGATGAAAAAAGATAGATGAAAAAAGGTAGATTGCAATAATCTCATGCATTGTATGAAAGGATTTCTACACAAACAATATTTTTCGATAATATAAAATATGTCCTGAAAAAAAACAAGTTAATGGCCTTTTAAGCTTCCTTCTTTTTTCTTATAATTTTGTTAATTCGGGCCAGATACCGTTCATTTTCCATCTCAGAAATATGCTGGAGTTTCCCTGATTCCATAACTTTTGATCGCTTTTATTCATTAGGTACGGATGGAAAATAGTAGTCCGAGTGGGCCACTCATCCTCATAATTCTTTTGCATTAAGAGAATTGGTACACGAAACTAAATTGCTAAATTATTTCTTTCTCAGTAATAATGTTCTAAATTTTACTTCAAAAATTAATCGCCCAGAAGGTGGAATCGAACCACTCTGTCGCTAGACAGCTACGGGTTTGAAGCCCGCACCCCGGACCACCGAGGTTCGTCTGGGCAATATGAAAGAGGAGAATTTGCTATATATACTCAATTTTTATATTGTGCATATAATGGCAAAATTGAATTTTCAACCCCTAAATTGATTCTAAATTAGATTTAAAAAACATTCACTTGATATACTGTAAGCTTGCACATGGTTCAATATTTATTAATAGACGAATTTTTATATAGATTTTCAGTTTCCCTGTTCCCCCCTAAAAGCTGTAGCTGATGCAGCAACGCCATCTCTTTTTTTACTGAAGTTAATTCAGCATAAAGTCGAACTAGATAAAATAAAATAGGCATTGCATGTTTAAATCATTGACAAAGATATCGATTTATATTGTTCTATATAGTCCTTATTCGAATTCAACCTTAGTAGAAAGGTAGCGTTTATATCGAACTTTGAACGTCAGTTCGAAATTATTACGAACATTTCGATGCACGTTGTTCTAGTGGTCTCACCATCAATGTGTTGGTGAGTGCAGCTACTAATCGTAAATACTTTCAAACTACTAACAGCTTACTGTAGTGCCGAGCTGGCAAAGACCAACACAGCTGCGCATGCCCATCCTCCATCCCATTCTGCTCAAGTCTTCACTTTTTATTGTCTCCCGTGAAGCTCAAATTTCCCTTAAATTCTTTCTCATAATCTCTTCCCTTCCCATTCGGCGACGACCTGTTTCTTATTTGCCATTTTGGCTTCTCATTGTCTTATGATCGCTTCCCTTCTACTTCGGGGACGATCTGCTTCTCCTTTGACACCCTATTGATGGCCAAAAAGCACATTTTTTTAGCAATCCCTTCCCTTTTTAATCTTAATCTCTCTTAATCCCTTGCAGTAAAGCTTTAGAAAGGGAAATCAAGCCGCATTTTTCGTATAGCTTGTTTTTTGACATACCGTCTGTCAAAAGAGTTAAAAACTTAATTATACCAACACTAAAGAGTGTGACGAGCTTATAAGAGTGGGAACTGGCGATAGTGTCGACGAAAAAAACCTCAATGGCCTCTAACTTTTGGTGACACTTGGCATTCTTTCTTTCTTTTTTAGTGTAATAATAGGAATAATTAATTTAATTTGTGTAGATGGTAAAATTAGTGCAGTAATAAGTGTCTGATCTCAGTTCTTGGCAGAAAAAACAGTTACGAATCGTGAATAAATGCTAGATGGCGTTGATGGTTTGTTTCACCGACACTAGTGCCAGTTTCCATTCTGATAAATTACCCACACTCTTTGGCCAAGACGCCATACCCTTTCAAGATACCGCAATAGATAATTTTTGAAGTCTTAAAGTTCCAAGGTTCATTCAAAGTCAACCTAATTGAAACATTTTACTTGTATTAATTTTGCAAACTTGTTATTTTTGAACATATTATTTAAATTTGTTCTAATTAGCCCTTTTCCAATTTGATCTTAATTCCTGGGTATTTGGTGTAATTTGCAGAATATCTTGACTGAATAGAAAAAAAAAATCAGAAAATGGATCTGGTGTCAAAAAAGCAGCAAATATTTGCACTGCAGTATGAAACTCGAGAGCAGTAGGGTCAGAGATTTTTTGTCTGTAGTTTATCTACAGTTCTCTGTTGTCTGCGGTTCCTACGATCCTTGTCTGCTTTCAACACACGGAGCAACTGCTATGATCTGTCTCATGCATTTGCATAGGCAATTTATTGCTGAAGAAAAATAGTTAAATTGAAGAATAGATAGAAAAATAGATGATTGATAAAATGAAGAAAAAAAGTTACATAGGGATAGGGAAGTATTTCTTTGGTCCAGTCTAAATTATTATAGTTTTTAATGAAATAACTTGGTTATAAAATTGAGTTTGGCCACTTCCAGAATGTTTCTTACGTAACAAAGCCCTCTTTGAAGGTAAGCAATATCAATTCTGATATTGTACATTTGACCAAGAGCGTACCTCAACACCTTTTTGTCATGTACCATGTATAGAAGGCCGTATCCCAGGGAGGGGGGGGTTAAAGAGTTTGAACCCCTTGAAATGTTTGTCTGACTCGTAAAAACGTTAAAAAATTTAATATAAACAAGTTTTTGATACGTTTTTCAAAGTTTTTTTGTAACCCCCCCCCCCCTTGAGAAAAATCCTTTTGTACCCCCCCCCCCCCCCCCCGCTGAAAAAATCCTGTATACGACCCTGAATTGTATGTCCTCAGTATATCAATAGTATATAATGTCATTAATAAGTATAAGTCAAGTGGAAAATCAAAGCTACAATTTTTACTTATGAAGTGACCCGTGGTTTCTCAAAAACCGTTGACTGAAGTCGCTACCAAACCTGAAATTATACTATGTCTTGAGTATAGCCTTTTCTTATTTTTATTATATTATTATATTTATTCTTATCATTATTTGTTTTTATTATATTATTATATTTTATCTGTTATATTATTATCTTTATTTTTATTTTTACATATTATTATATTTTATCTATTTTTTTATTATCTTATTTTTATTATTCTATTGTATATTCGTGGCCATTGTCTTACTTTGTAAACGGAACTGCTATTGTGAGAAATGGTAGTAAAGTGAAGTTAGATTTTATACCCCATCACCTTTTTCGTCATTATGTGTATATTATCAGTATATAAATATTCTCAGGTTTCCCAGTATATTAAAGTTAGTAATTAGTAATTGAAATTATCAGTATATTAATAATACACCGCTCATGAATAAGTCAATTGAAAAATCAAAACCTTTTACGTAGTAAGTGACATGTGGTCTCTCACAAACCAAATTAGCGTGACTAGTCACTACTGGACCTAAAATTTAAGGGAGTGCCCATTTTCAAAAATCACGTACACCAGGTGACGTGTGCCAAGCGGGGCAGATGATTCACCCCCCTCCCCCCAACCGCGCATGGCACTCCCGGGGTAAGGCAGTGAGTCAGGAGATCCTGAACAACGCAGACCATTGGTCAGCATGCGAGAAAGTTTTTGTTTTAAAGTTACTGTAATAAGGGGTATAATATTCACTTTAGGTTTTATACAAATAGGATGTAATTGAAGTTTTCTGTTTGACAATGTTGTATCATTTTTCAAAATGTTCTTCATGTGTATTTCAGAATGAGTTGTATTGTTTGCGATGTCATGATAAAATGGGGATACCCATTTGTGGCGCCTGTCGACGACCAATCGAAGAACGTGTTGTTACTGCTTTGGGGAAACATTGGCATGTGGAAGTAAGTATAAGTGCCCTCCCCCTCTCTCTCGCTTTGTCTCTCTCTCTAGTTCTCCTACTTTTTTCTCTTGCTATTCCCCTTTGTTCTTTCTGTCTTCCAGTGTCTGTTTTATTTTTTTATTTTTTTTCTGTGCAAATATATGCTGTTTCTTGTATTAAAACGCTCTTTGCAGTAGATTTTGTAGATTTTGAGCTACTTTATTGTTCACCTACTTATTAACTTTTGTCCTTTCCTCCTTTTAGTTGCGTGTTTAGTAATTTAGCGGGGAGGAGGTAGTTTACTTTTGAATGAAAAAGGAAATGGTCATTGAATGGCAAGAATTGACAATCACTAATATTACTTTCTTGTTTTATAGTGGCATTGACAGATTGTCAAATATTGTCCTTTTCGGCCAACCGTCTAGAGCTAAACGAAAATCAAATCGTCCTTGGTTGGGGTGGAAGGATGTCGTAAGGAAAGACTTAAGGGAAATAGGAACTTCCTGGGTATAAAGACGGAAGCTTTGAATAGATTAGGATGGAGGGTGAGCGTGCGTACCTTTGTTGGCCGTAGGTGGCTTGGTGCTGCAGGGAGTTGTTAGTTGTGGTAGTAATATGTGTAATTTATTTTCTTATTTGATAAATTTGTCAAAAAATGTCAAAAATTCGCAGTTAGCACAATTATGATCCTTTTTGTCGACTTGCGACATTTTTTTGTAACATTGAATTTAAGTATACATGCTTGTAGGAGTAGTAGGCGCAACTTTTAAGCACATTTAAGATTTTGCAAGGTTAAAAAAAAAATTAAAAATGTCAGATCAAAAATGTCACAAAAAATTATCACTTTCACTGTCCTCTTTTTAATTGTTTGCCGTCGTGTTTTTTTTTTTTGTAACGCAATGAGTAGTGACTAAGTGGCTCACCCTAGCCGAGTGGAGAGCCACCTTGGTCGAGTGAATTGCACCCAGGACTTGCACTCTTATAACCTTCGGGACGTGGGAGTGAATTTTAGGAACCTGAATTTCTTCTGAATTACAAGTCGTATTGCAGCCGAGGGATGTAGATCCATAAGCTTTTGAAATTCAGGTGATTTTATTAATATAAACAAAACTCAATATGACAACAAGTCGTATGAAATGCTCGAAAAAGTGACCGGTTAAGTATTATTCATCCTAATTCATCATACCAATACCAAAAAAAGAAAAAGGAACAATAATAACAGTGAAGAAGGAAAAATAAGAAAAAAAAGGGAAAGACTAAAAAGAATATAGAACCTAATTATAAAAGTCAAAGCAAAAATTAATATATGAAAAAACCTTTTTGTATGGTTAAACTAACATAAAATTAAATAGGAAAAGGGTAATATTTTAATATATTTTATGCTGGGGCAGAAATTTTTAGTATTAAGTTGAAAAGGAGTTTCTTCTGGAATATAGCCCACATCATTAGCCTCATAATTTGTAATTTGAATCACTCTGTGTGTTTACTTCCCCTAGGAAGCTACACTTACAATCATTAGAGGAGGGATATTTGATTAGTGCACATTTTATTAGAATCGTGTAAAAGACTAATTTTATGCAATCTCACTGGCCCAAACCATTTTAGGTATTGTGTTGAAATCCCGATCTTATCAGGGTAACGTATTCCTGCATAGCTTCCGCGCATTTTCGCGCATTTCTGCGTATTTTCGACGTGTTACCTTAAAATTATCCCCATTTGAACGTTTTATTTGTTTATTTCCGCGTTTCAAGAGGAACCATACAGAAACATCGCTAGAAGAAAGAAAAAAGGCTAAAAATGTAGAAAAAAGATAAAGTATGTGAAAGTAAAGATGACAAGAAAATAACTATAGAAAGCGTAGATAAAGAAAATAAAATCCCTATGATTTTTTATGAGTTACCCACCAAAAAAGCATAATTTTATGTTAGAATTGCACAGCAACAACTGAAGTTCAACAACAAACAAACTGTAATTGACAGTATCTGTCAATTCTATCAAACAGAAACAAAATCAATAACTGTAGAAACTGTAGATGAAGCAAATAACGTCCCTTTGATTTTTTTCGACTTACCCACCAAAAAAAGTATAATTTTATGTTAGAATTGCACAGCAACAACTGAAGTTCAACAACAAACAAACTGTAATTGACAGTATCTGCCAATTCTATCAAACAGAAACAAAATCAATAACTGTAGAAAGTGTAGATGAAGCAAATAACGTCCCTTTGATTTTTTTCGAATTACTCACCAAAAAAGCATAATTTTATGTTAGAATTGCACAGCAACAACTGAAGTTCAACAACAAACAAACTGTAATTGACAGTATCTGTCAGTTCTATCAAACAGAAACAAAATTAATAACTGTAGAAAGTGTAGATGAAGCAAATAACGTCCCTTTGATTTTTTTCGAATTACTCACCAAAAAAGCATAATTTTATGTTAGAATTGCACAGCAACAACTGAAGTTCAACAACAAACAAACTGTAATTGACAGTATCTGCCAATTCTATCAAACAGAAACAGAATCAATAACTGTAGAAACTGTAGATGAAGCAAATAACGTCCCTTTGATTTTTTTCGAATTACTCACCAAAAAAGCATAATTTTATGTTAGAATTGCACAGCAACAACTGAAGTTCAACAACAAACAAACTGTAATTGACAGTATCTGCCAATTCTATCAAACAGAAACAAAATTAATAACTGTAGAAAGTGTAGATGAAGCAAATAACGTCCCTTTGATTTTTTTCGACTTACACAACAAAAAAAGTATAATTTTATGTTAGAATTGCACAGCAACAACTGAAGTTCAACAACAAACAAACTGTAATTGACAGTATCTGCCAATTCTATCAAACAGAAACAAAATCAATAACTGTAGAAAGTGGTAGATGAAGCAAATAGCGTCCCTTTGATTTTTTTCGAATTACTCACCAAAAAAGCATAATTTTATGTTAGAATTGCACAGCAACAACTGAAGTTCAACAACAAACAAACTGTAATTGACAGTATCTGTCAGTTCTATCAAACAGAAACAAAATCAATAACTGTAGAAAATGTAGATGAAGCAAATAACGTCCCTTTGATTTTTTTCGAATTACCCACCAAAAAAGCATAATTTTATGTTAGAATTGCACAGCAACAACTGAAGTTCAACAACAAACAAACTGTAATTGACAGTATCTCTCAGTTCTATCAAACAGAAACAAAATCAATAACTGTAGAAAGTGTAGATGAAGCAAATAACGTCCCTTTGATTTTTTTCGAATTACTCACCAAAAAAGAATAATTTTATGTTAGAATTGCACAGCAACAACTGAAGTTCAACAACAAACAAACTGTAATTGACAGTATCTGACAATTCTATCAAACAGAAACAGAATCAATAACTGTAGAAACTGTAGATGAAGCAAATAACGTCCCTTTGATTTTTTTCGAATTACTCACCAAAAAAGCATAATTTTATGTTAGAATTGCACAGCAACAACTGAAGTTCAACAACAAACAAACTGTAATTGACAGTATCTGCCAATTCTATCAAACAGAAACAAAATCAATAACTGTAGAAAGTGTAGATGAAGCAAATAACGTCCCTTTGATTTTTTTCGACTTACCCACCAAAAAAAGTATAATTTTATGTTAGAATTGCACAGCAACAACTGAAGTTCAACAACAAACAAACTGTAATTGACAGTATCTCTCAGTTCTATCAAACAGAAACAAAATCAATAACTGTAGAAAGTGTAGATGAAGCAAATAACGTCCCTTTGATTTTTTTCGAATTACTCACCAAAAAAGCATAATTTTATGTTAGAATTGCACAGCAACAACTGAAGTTCAACAACAAACAAACTGTAATTGACAGTATCTGTCACTTCTATCAAACAGAAACAAAATTAATAACTGTAGAAAGTGTAGATGAAGCAAATAACGTCCCTTTGATTTTTTTCGAATTACTCATCAAAAAAGCATAATTTTATGTTAGAATTGCACAGCAACAACTGAAGTTCAACAACAAACAAACTGTAATTGACAGTATCTGCCAATTCTATCAAACAGAAACAGAATCAATAACTGTAGAAACTGTAGATGAAGCAAATAACGTCCCTTTGATTTTTTTCGAATTACTCAACAAAAAAGCATAATTTTATGTTAGAATTGCACAGCAACAACTGAAGTTCAACAACAAACAAACTGTAATTGACAGTATCTGCCAATTCTATCAAACAGAAACAAAATCAATAACTGTAGAAAGTGTAGATGAAGCAAATAACGTCCCCTTTGATTTTTTTCGACTTACCCACCAAAAAAAGTATAATTTTATGTTAGAATTGCACAGCAACAACTGAAGTTCAACAACAAACAAACTGTAATTGACAGTATCTGCCAATTCTATCAAACAGAAACAAAATCAATAACTGTAGAAAGTGTAGATGAAGCAAATAACGTCCCTTTGATTTTTTTCGAATTACTCACCAAAAAAGCATAATTTTATGTTAGAATTGCACAGCAACAACTGAAGTTCAACAACATACAAACTGTAATTGACAGTATCTGTCAGTTCTATCAAACAGAAACAAAATCAATAACTGTAAAAAGTGTAGATGAAGCAAATAACGTCCCTTTGATTTTTTTCGAATTACCCACCAAAAAAGCATAATTTTATGTTAGAATTGCACAGCAACAACTGAAGTTCAACAACAAACAAACTGTAATTGACAGTATCTGTCAGTTCTATCAAACAGAAACAAAATCAATAACTGTAGAAAATGTAGATGAAGCAAATAACGTCCCTTTGATTTTTTTCGAATTACTCACCAAAAAAGCATAATTTTATGTTAGAATTTCACAGCAACAACTGAAGTTCAACAACAAAAAAATTGTAATTGACAGTATCTGCCAATTCTATCAAACAGAAACAAAATCAATAACTGTAGAAAGTGTAGATGAAGCAAATAACGTCCCTTTGATTTTTTTCGAATTACTCACCAAAAAAGCATAATTTTATGTTAGAATTGCACAGCAACAACTGAAGTTCAACAACAAACAAACTGTAATTGACAGTATCTGTCAGTTCTATCAAACAGAAACAAAATCAATAACTGTAGAAAATGTAGATGAAGCAAATAACGTCCCTTTGATTTTTTTCGAATTACTCACCAAAAAAGCATAATTTTATGTTAGAATTGCACAGCAACAACTGAAGTTCAACAACAAACAAACTGTAATTGACAGTATCTGCCAATTCTATCAAACAGAAACAAAATCAATAACTGTAGAAAGTGTAGATGAAGCAAATAACGTCCCTTTGATTTTTTTCGACTTACCCACCAAAAAAAGTATAATTTTATGTTATAACTACGCAGCAACAACCAAAGTTCAACAACAAACGTAAAAGAAGCCACCACGTCCCCCCTCCCCTTGTCGGTGCCGGATGATCAGAGTGAACAGTATAAATACCCTCTATGCCCTTCTCGTCATCCTTGGACAGAATTGTGCTGCATAATACCAAGAACAAAAGAATAATCAAAGCCTACTGTTTCTCAATCTGGGTTATTGTTTTGTACTCCTCATCGCAAAGTATCTAAGAGAAATGACAATTAAGTTCACATCCATGTGAAAATACTCATATTGAAGAGCTGCAATCCCAAGAAATTGTAAATTTTGGGAATAACAAGCTTCTTCCACCGCTGAAGGTCCAGGTCCACCTCTCCAGGTCCAAAAAGAAACGGTTAAAAATTAGGATTTGGTGATGGGAATGATCATATTTAATTTTATTTAAAGAGCTGAAATCATTGGCTTATTGTCTAATATCTAACGGCTGCACTGGTCTTTACCATCTCCCTTCGCTTGCTCTGGCCTGTTCTTGGGCCTTTGGCCTTGCAAATGTAACTCCAGAACAAATGCCAGGAATTGTCTCATTCATTAAAATTGTTCGTGGGTTCCCTTAGTCTAAAACATTCTTCCAGTTCCAAAGCTATAAAGTTCCATGTTGCAAGCTTTAATAGCTTAGCCGTAGCTATAAATTCTGCGGAGAGATTAACCAACGGACGCTTAAATTTAAACGAATTTAACAGAAATGAATTTTCCGATTTAAAAGACACAATGTTACCTAAATAATGTTTGACCTTTTGGGAGTTCCTGCAGTTAGTACCGAATTGACCGTTATCAAGCGTTGTCGGAAAAAAAAGATGTGTAATTCTATCTCATTGATTTTTCTTTTTTCAGCACTTTGTTTGTGCGAAATGTGAAAAACCCTTTCTTGGAAATCGCCATTATGAAAAAAAGGGACAAGCCTATTGCGAAACCCATTATCATCAACTATTTGGAAATTTGTGCTTTTCCTGCAACCAAGTCATTTCAGGTGATGGTAAGTACACCGGTTCTATCAATAGTTATCAATGTATCAAATGCAACATGCTCTGCGCTTTTTGTTATTTTGCAAGTTACGTTATTTACCTTACTTATCAAGTCATGTCCGGTGACGGTAAATAAACAGGATTTATCAACAGTTAACAACCTATCAAAAGCAATAAGTTCTACACTTATTGCTCCTTTGGAAGTTACGTTACTTACCAAGTCATTTCAAGTGATGGTAAGTAAACCGGTTCTATCAATAGTTAGCTATGTATCAAAAGTAATATGCTCTGCGCTTATTGTTATTTTGCAAGTTGCGTTATTTACGTTACTTGCCGAGTCATGTCAGGTGACGGTAAGTAAACCGGATCTATCAATAATTAGCAACCTATCAAAAGCAACAAGTTCTGCACTTATTGTTCCTTTGGAAGCTACGTTGCTTACCAAATCTTTTCAGATGACGGTAAGTAAATCGGATCTATCAATAGTAAGCAGTCCATCACTAGCAGCAAGTTCTGCACTTATTGTTCCTTTGCAAGTTGCGTTACTTGCCAAGTAACGTTGCGTTACTTACGATATTACATGAGGTAAGTAGATCTGATCAAGCAATAGTTAGCAATCCTTCAATAGCATTAAGCTCTTTATTTACGTTACTCGCGTTACTTACAAAGCGTTATGTTACTTATCAAGTCATACCAGGTGATGGTAAGCAAACAGGATCTATCAATATTTAGCAATCCATCAATAGCAACACGTTCTATGCGTATCTTTACTTTGGGAGCTACGTTACTTACTTCACTGCTAAGTAACGTTACGTCACTTGCCATGTCATATAAGGTGAAGGTGAGTAAACCGAATCTGTTAATAGTTAGCCATTGAAGGAAGGTAGTTCTGCACTTATTGTCACTTACCGAATTTTATGTGTAGATAGAAGGTTTTAAAGGTTAAAGTAAATGATCAACTTTAGATCGTCGGCTTTTAAACCCGATACAAAAATAACAAACAGCGAAACTTAGAAAACGATAAAAATGTAAGAAAATAAAATTTAAAAGACATAAATAAACCTATTTTAAAACGCTGTACCGTGTTCGTAGCTCCTTTATAAAAGAATATATTATATGTTATATAATATAGAATATAATTAAAGAATATATTATATAATATATTATTATGTGCCTATCGGGTTTTCATTGCTGTAATGAAAGCTATTTTTCTTCGCTGAAATCCAAGAGCTTGCTTGGGTAAAAGTTAAGAAAAAGCTAAACAAAAAATTAATAAAAAGTTAGTCACCTTTTAAGGTCGAGAAAACAGAAGAACAACAGCAAAAATATAAGAAATTTATTAGACCGATTCTAAAGCGCTGTAGTATATTTATACCAACATAAATTTTCCCCCTAAGATATTTTTGTTTCGCTTAAGAATTCTTGGCTAAAAGCCGAGAAATTGCGTGGATATTATCTAAGAAAATTAATCTTCTTACGGGAAGGAAAACGCGAATATAAAATTTCAGATTGCTTAGTGCTTATCTAAGTTTATAAGAAAAACTTTCGATTTCAGTTGGAAAAGCCATTCTTTCTAGAGGGGAAGTAGGTCATATAAATCGTTTTTCTAGATTATGTGCAGATCAGCACACTTTCTTCTTTTTTGTGCAACTTGATTTGTGAGAAAAAAAAGTCCTACTTGCATCAGCTGGCTTAAATACCCAACTTTTGACTGGTTGTTAAATTTTAATTTTCCGTGTATGTTTAATTGGTAAAAGGCAAAGGATACGTTATATCCCGGGAAGCACCCTAGACTTTATCTCAACGATCTTATCTGCGTTTTATGAGAATATTTTCTAGCTTTGACCGACTGTAAAATCTAGTCACAGTGTTCTTGTTATATCGTCATAGTGTTATTCTTCATGTTATATCGTGTTTTGACCGCTTGTTATATCGTGTTATAGCGCTCTTGTTATATCGTCACAGTGCTCTTGTTATATCGGAACGAAATGCTTCGTTCCGATACCCTAAAAAATAGAAATCACGTCAAGACCTATCATTCAAACCTCAATATATGGAGAATGGTTCGGAACCAAGGGTGTATCCAGGGTTTTTTTGGGGGGGGGGTGCAAAAATACTTTAAAAAACGCATAAAAAATTTGTTTATATGCATTTTTGTTACGTTTTATGAGTTGGACATTCTATTTTTTTTGGGGGGGGGGGGCAAACCTGGTGCCCCCCTCCTCCCCTGGATAGCCTACGGTCTTGGTCGGAACACGCCATTTCAATGAGACTCTCTCCAGGCTTAGCTCAAAAGCTTAGGCGTTTAACTCCCTGCTGTACGCAAAAAATTTAGTGTTTCCGTCTCAAAGACTTTTGTAAATAGTGAATCTGATAAACCATGGATATTCCAGTAATCAAATACCATGGTTGCAGTAATCGCTGCAGCTTAGTAAAGAGCGAAGTTCCGCCTATAGTAACTAAAAATTTTGAAACGCTTTTTGAAAAAAAAACTGTCAAGTGAGAAAAAAAGTGCCATTTCAAGCGGATTCAGAAATTGTAACTATAATTTAATCTTACTGGTAAACGTTTATTGCGAAAATAAACTATGGGAATTTCTAAAGAGCCCTGAAAGCCCCCGAAAATGGTTTCGGATCGAAATAAGAACTGCACAATTGGAATCACCATTGTCAAAAACCTTATACAGGAAAGGAATCCCTTGAACAACAAGCAAAATCCCTTTTTACATGGGTAGTACTGGTACGTTCTTTCTTTCTTTCTTTTTCCTCGTCAAAGAGCGTTGTCATCTTGAATCCATAATTGGTAGTTCCGGAGCTAGAGCGATTATAAACGAGATCACGTACCAACGTCTAGGCGCGTTGAAGGGGTTTGGTCAGCCGTTGACAAGCGATTCGAAAGGGGTTCGGAAAGACGCCTGAAAATGACATAAAAAAAATAAAAATAATAATAAAGAACTGTCGCGGAAAATAACAAAATGGAAAACGTCATCTTGCATCAGAACCGTATCTGATGACGGCGCCCAAGTCACGTCAGATGACGTTAATGCGTCTTTTTTTCTACCGAGACCGGATCGACTTTCCTAGCCCTAAAAAATCACGATGTAGAACAGTTACTTTCTGACTCTCCAGACGAAGGTGAAGTTACTATCTCTAAGTACGAAGGGTATAAAAAGCTATGCAAAGCCAGAGCACCAATTTTTTCATTTTATCCAGAACACCCAATCCATTTAATTCCCCTAAACATTCCCTGAAAGTTTACCTTTATGCCCTTAGCCTCAGTAGTAGTTGTTTGCTCTATTCATCGGAAAGCTGCTAGGTCCCCTTATTAACTCGTGTTCACGGAAACGTTAATGTTGCCTGAGGCGTAAGAACGGTGTCACCTTCTGCCAATGTTTCGTTCTTGTTTTGTATTAAGGTTTTAAGGCTCTCTTGTATGTAAAGAACCTTTTAAGGTTCTAGGAACCTTAAAGTTCCTTGCAAGTAAGGTCCCCTGTGCAAGTTACTGGTGTGTTATTTATTTTTTTTTTTTATTTTTTTTGTCATTTTTTTTTTTTTTGTTGATTTTTTTTTTCTCAATTTTAATGTTTTAACGTAAAAGCAATTTTTCTATAATTCGAGAGCTATTACTCAACTTTATCTATTAATCGAATTACATTTTTTAAATTTACTGACTGCGCATTTTCTTATAAAAGGAAAAAAATGAAAATCTATGAAAAAGGACTTTTTTTTTCCTATGTTTGAGCAAGTTTATATCATTCTCTAAGAAAATATCTCTAAAGATTCTCTAAGAAGGACTATTTTCCTCTGTTTTGAGCAAGTTTAGATTATTCTCTAAGAAAACATCTCTAATCATTCACTAAGGAGGACTTTTTTCCTCTGCTTTGAGCAAGTTTAGATCATTCTCTAAGGAAACATCTCTAAGAATTCTCTAAGAAAAAATCTCTAATCATTCTCTAAGAAGGGATTTTTTCCTCTGTTTTGAGAAACTCTAGGAAAACATCTCTAAGAATTCTCGAAGAAAACATCTCTAATCATTCTCTAAGAAGGACTTTTTTCCTCTGTTTTGAGCAAGTTTAGATCATTCTCTAAGAAAACATCTCTAATCATTCTCTAAGAAAACATCTCTAATCATTCTCTAAGAAGGACTTTTTTCCTCTGTTTTGAGCAAGTTTAGATCATTCTCTAAGAAAACATCTCTAAGAATTCTCTAAGAAAACATCTCTAATCATTCTCTAAGAAGGACTTTTTTCCTCTGTTTTGAGGAAGTTTAGATAATTTTTCAAGAAAATATCTCTAAGAATTCTTTTAGAAAACATCTCTAAACTTTCTCTAAGAAGGACTACTTTCCTATGTTTTGAACAAGTTTACATCATTATCTAAGAAAACATCTAAGTAATATTCGAATTCTGGCTTGGTAAATGGACACATTTTAGACTAATGTATATAACATTATAATTATCTTTTCTTTTCTGTTTATATTTCAGCTGTAGGGTTGTGAGGAAGTTCATGTTTAACAGAGATCATAAACCTTAATGGCCAAAAAAAAAATTAGCCAGCCACAGGGTTGAAATTAGTATACCAGGGGTAGGTTTTTTTTTTTTTTTTTGGTTGGGGTGACTTAGTTTCTTCTCTTTTTTACTAAAAAAAAACGTCAAAAGCTCCATCTTCATTTTTTTATATTAATTTTTAAAGTTTAATAAGTTCCATGTTTATTTACTTTTTTTAACATTAATTTTTAGGGTAAGATTTTATTTTAAAATTTTTATTTTCTTAAAGTTGCTTGTTTTAAAAAGTCATTTTTAAAGTTTAAAAAAATAAGTTCCATGTTCAATTGTTCATTTATTTTTCTTTTCTTTAATATTTATCATTGAAGCGAATCCTTTTTTTTAGTTTTCACTGCCTTGAATAAAGCATGGTGTGTGAATCACTTTGCGTGTTCTGTATGCGACGCCAAAATGTCACAGAAGACGAAGTTTTACGAGTTTGATCTTAAGCCTGTATGCAAGAGATGCTTTGAAAAATTCCCTGGGGAATTGAAGAAAAGACTCAAAAAGCAATATGAACAGGCTCCCAGGAAACCAAGCGCACAAGCAAACTGAACTGATTGTCTTCTCTTAATTTTAGCCTAGCTTTATTTAAAAAAAATAAGTTTGCTTCTTAGGTGTAGATAAACAGATTTTTTTTTTTTTTTTTTTTTTTTTTTTTTTTTGACTGATTTACAATTACGCATTGAAGGTTTTAAAACCAAACAGATTTTTGAAACGAAAGCTATTTGTCCATCCAATTCCTAGAAATATTGTGGTTGGCTTAGAAAAGCGAAAAGTAATATCTCTTTGCTCTTGAGAAAAGTCAGGCACGAATGTTAATTCATCAAAATATAGGGGGGGGGGGGCAAAACGTATTTTTCTTTTTAGAAATGAATCAGAATGCTGTTTAAGCATATGCCAAACTGAACTCCTTTTTTTAGCATTGATTTTATGCTAAAAAAAAAAAAAAAAAAAAAAAATTTGAAGCTATTAAACAGATGCACGGAGGAACAAGAGATCACTTAATTCGAAGGTGTTTAAGATTACTTGCAGTTTTGGAAATACAGGCCTCTATTTTTTCAATTAAGCCATATTCCAGCCGGTCCTTTGCTGTATCAAACAATAGAACTAAAGTGTATTCAAAGAATTCCAAGGAGAAATAAAGTTAGAAGAAGAAATAACATAGGATAAATAATAGTTTCTTGAATAATGCTTAATTTAAAAATAAAAATCATATAATAGACCAAAGAAAATGACCGGGGAAAAGATTTATACAGTCTTAAGCCTAAGTACAATAGCCTATCATAAAGACTAAAAAAGCACAGTTTTGGGCAATAGTCTAGATGATTGAAAGGAAGGTTTTTTGGCCCTTAAAATCTAGATCAGAGAGTGTGGGTAACATATAAGAGTGGAAACTGACGCTAGTGGGGAACACTAAAAAAAAAAACTATCAACGCCATCTAGCATCTGGTGACACTGCATTTTTTCAAGCTTTGTAACCATTTTTCTGTCAGGAACAATGATTAGACTCTTATTACTACACTAATTTTAACAGCTCCATAAATTAAATCAATTATTCTTATTATGACACTGAAAAAAATGGCAAGTGTCGCCAAACGATAGATGGCGTTGAGGTTTTTTTTTGTCGACGCTAGCGCTAGTTCCTACTCTTTTAAGTTATCCATACTCTTTGGTCTGGACGGCTAGTGATTTTTTTTTTTTTTTTTTGTGGTTCATGGTTTTGCTGCTTAAATATTTTTTTCTTATTATGTCTTCTCTCGTCTAATTTATTGTGTTCGTATTTTTTGTTTTTATTTTTTTTACATACTCTTAAGGAATAATATAATGGGCTTGCAAAAACATTTTAACGAACAAACCAATGGAAATAAAGGATTTTTACACAGAAGCCTTGGATAGTAATCTTCCTTTTTCTCTAGCTTGGGTCAAAAGCGGAGAGAAAAAAGAGATTGCTTTCTTGTATTTTAGTGTAAAAAGTGAGCTTTAATTTTATTGTTTTGACGGTTGTTTGATTGATAACATCTACTTTGGGGCAACTAAAATTAGACTGCGTGCTGTTAATGTCAGCTTGAGAACTTCCCAAATCAGTAATGCCTGCCCTACGTAATAGTAGAGTTTTAGCAACTCGTAGGTCAAACTTCCTCTAATTTACCTCCTTAGTCTTCCCAAAATAAAAACAATCAACTTTGAATCTACGGATAAAATATATGTTTAAGGAAGTCATTTGGTTGGGTAATATCCTTGCCACTTTCGAAATCTAAGACAGCAGTCCAGTGGCTTGGACATTGGGATTCGACCTGTTAAAGTCAAAATACCTCTTGTCGTTTGGTACAAATCCCCTGGGACAATTCCATCCTCACTGGAAATTTTTCACGGACGATTTTGCCTTAAAAGTTCTCTTTCGCATACTTTCATTCGAAAAGACTGTAACCTTTCTCATCATGCCGAAAATCCCCTCCCTCGCCTGTTGGTAAATTTTTCCCGGAAATCCCCTAAGATTAAAATTTCATTAAAATCAAGGGGGGAAAATGTTAACCGGCCCCTCACACTAGTTACAAATTGTAAGTCAACATAACTTTTATAACATAACGGCAAATTAAAGATTTAAAAAGTATGTTAAAAGATCTTTAAGCTCGAAGTTTCATTGTTTGAACTGACGTATTTTGTCAAGCCAATTACCATATGCCACGTTATTGGAGGGCCAAATAGCTCCGCCTTTGTAACCCCCGTGTGAAATTCTATGCTATTCTATATATTCTCTTACAAGTGTTCTAAACCAAAAGTCAAAAAGGAGAAATCTTATTCAATTATTTGGTTGTTGACTGTTTTTGTCATGGTTATACGCGTGATTAATCCTTTTTTACTTGGAACGTTTTGGAACGATTTAACTTGAATATCGAACGTTTCTTGGAACTTCAGTCAGCTGTCCTGATTCCTTTATTTAACAAGAACTTAGTGCAGGTCCGTGTAATTATGGACA
The DNA here is from genome assembly GCF_049724085.1 of Artemia sp. Qi Xiang Cuo. NCBI lineage: Eukaryota > Metazoa > Arthropoda > Branchiopoda > Anostraca > Artemiidae > Artemia > Artemia sp. Qi Xiang Cuo. Next base: position 55,803,646 of record NC_142811.1, read on the forward strand.
GAAAAATAAAGTAAATTAAGTGGTAAATCCATTCATTGCAAACCAGGGCTTCTACTCCTTGAAATTTTCTTGAAGATATTGGGATTTCAGTGTTGAGCATGGGATTTTGGAGTTTAAGTCCTGAGCTTGGGCTTTAGGTATTTCAGTCTTGAGCTCTGGATCTCAGAGTTTAAACCCTGTGCGAGGGTTTTGGGAATTTCAGTCTTGAGCTAGTGGTCTTCGAGTTTCAGCCCTGGGCTTTGGGATTCGGGACTTCAGTCTTGAGTTGGGATCTCGAGAAAAATCTATATATTAATCATTATAATCTACATAATTATTTTTTAATACCCTTGGTTTTCAAATCCCATAAGTTTTCACAAGTGAATCTCAGGATATTATGAAATTCTCAGTGGTAAATTTGTAATTACTGAAAAAGTTATGTCTCATTTACAGAAGGTACGTAAGCGCTGACTACCCTTAAACTAAGTATATTGGCCTGTGTTTTTCCCTGATCAGGGTAATATATATTGCTTTAACCTTTTCTTGCAAAATTAAGCTCAACAAAATGACTCGGGAACCCGCAAAAATATTTCAATCGGAAGTCTTTAGAAGCTTTATTGAGATAGAATGGGGGGGGGGGGGGATAAAAAAAAGTGTTTCTCCCATAAAAGTGCCATTTTCTCTGAATGTCACGAAATTTTTTGCTTTATATGTACTTGTGATCTTTAAGAAGGGACAGGGCAAATATCTTTCGGCTGGGCAGGGTCTCCCTGTAGAACAAAAGAGGGTGTTGTGTGTATATTTGAAAGTTTTTTCTAGTTGCTCGTTTTTACAGGACCAGATTGAATAGATGCGGGGCCTGATTAGATTTTGCTTTAAATTTAACATCTGATTTTTGTTAATTTCTATGGTATCGTGGGGCCCATTCAAATGCGGGGCCCAATCGTCCTTAATCCGGCCCTGCGTGTTTATCTTTACCTATCTTCATATATTTTCATTATGAATGCTGTCATAATTTGCACAATTGTCATTTTGTCGCTATTGTGAATTTTGTTGTAGTGTAAAGTTATGTTGTTTTAATATCAGCTGTGAGAAGTCAGATCGATTGAGAGCCGAAGCCTGCGAGTTTTGCAATTGAGATCGCTTGGTGACTTTATTTTAATTATCATTATCTTTTATTTATTTTTCAGTTAATTATCATATATTTTAATTAATTTAACATTTTTATTTTAATGTATCAACCATTTACTGAGGTAATGTCTAGTTTTTTTTCTACGTTTCAGTATGCATAATCAGATTAAATTCATGTTAGTATGAGCCTGGTTGCATAACCCTCCCCTCCCCCCTCCCCCCCCCGACAGAAAATCTTTTGATGACCTACATGTCGTTTTGTTAATATTTAATGTTTAATTTTGTTCTTATTCAACTACACTTAATTTTGGAAATCAAGTTCTAACTTTTTTTTCTTTTTTTTAGTTGTCATATTTAATCTTTATGTTTAGGGAATACCCTCAATAACGTGCTAAGCTAAGGTAAAATTCCACCAACTGGAAAAAAATGGACTTAACCGATTTGGCTTTTGAACTGTTCTTTTATCACTAGCAATAATTCATTTTCTACCATTGTAGTACTACTAATCTAGTCTTGAGATAATAAATTTGTTTGAAATGCTTGAAGGATATTATATTGAATGTTTATGCCGTTTTGTTTATGAAGCAAAATATTTCCGTACAATCTAATGTGTGCCTTTGTGTTGTTAATCTACTACTTTTGGACTGATCGATGTTATAGCTTTATAAGTAACTCAATAAAACTGTGTTAGATTGAAGTCTTCTTGAACCCTTTCACCTAACTTTGCCTTCTGAGAAGATCAAATTTTCGAAGATCCAACTGATCAGCATGGGCAAAGTTATCAACACCATCTAATGTTAGGCGTTTCTAATTTATTTATTTTTTCAAACCTCGTATTTTTTCTAGAGATTACTACACTGAATTTGATCATTACACTATTTTCGCCCCATTAGTACCGTAAAAAAATGCCAAGAAAGCTAAATTTTAGATGGCGCTCGTGATTTTTGTGGCCAATAGCCCCATTTTCCACTGTTCTAAGTTACCTATACTCTTTGGACCCAATCTTCAGAAATTTAGTTACTTACTTCTACTTTCGCCGGGTCTTAAACGAGGACTCATCCTATCCGGTGCCTAACCGGATAACTGACTTAGTCTCTTCGATAGTATTGCCTCTTTGGCAATTATCAGCCAATTTGTGCTGAGACAACACCACACTGGCTATGCATGACTTACTACAGGAAATGAAGAACGACGAAAAATAAGTAAGGGAAAGACTCGAACAAACGACGCTGATTTTCACCAAAGTAAATTAAACAAAAAGACAAAGCCAAATTTTTTAGCATATTTCTTCTATTGAGGCAACTTCGAAAGTGTAGTTTTTCTTTTGCACTGAGGACGACTTGGTGGAAGTCCTCACCGGATTATCTGCTTTATCTTATCATTTTATTCCCTGACTAAATATCTCCCCTGGTTGGTTATGTCTTTTTTTATGTTTTCGTCATATGTTCAGCCAATACATGTCCCTGTGAACCATTCAAGGATCCTGATCATTTTCGAAGGTCTGCCAGAAAGTCATTCTCTGGCCACCCAGTGTTCGTCATTCAAATACGTTTTTACAGGTATGACATTCATTGCACATAAGCCATTGGTTGTAAAAAAAAGACGGGGGCGGAGCGTAGATTTTCAATTTTACAGGCGAGATTTGTTAGTGTATATTATAAATTGTTAAGGGTTCAAGGACGGTTTTTATGGAACACCGCCTCATGCTTTCCTTTTAATCTAAAAAAAAAAATTGAGCTTTTCTGGGTAACAGGGGAAAAACTTTCTATTTTCGATGCATTTGAAGACAGAAACGCTTAAGTTTATTTGTTTGTTTAAGTTTACGTCATTAAGACAATTTTGTAAATATACTTCAGCTTTGGGGTTTGGTTTTTTGCCAACACTAGTGCCGGTTCCCAAAATTATAAGTCACCCATACTCTTTGCAACACACCGTAAAAAACTGTGTTTTGCTCGCTAGAAAACTAAGTGCTGATGACTGCTTTCACTATATGTGTTTAGATCCGAAAGAATCGAATAACAATAATAATATCTTAAAAGTCGTTATGCTATATACAGAAACTTGACTACTCTTATCTCAACAAAAAGCTAATAATTAAAATACGTCGATTATATAGATAGTCTTAATATAGGGTCATATATGTATATGTGTGTGTTGACATAGACGCCCGGTATCTGGAACTGCAAACGCACCTAAACTTCCAAAAGTAAAAATCCTTTTCCTGTTTTTGCCATATGCTACAGGATTAACTTTGAAATGGTTCATATTAGATTTCTCGAACTAGTAGGCTACAACCAGGGTTGCCACCCTGACCTGGAAGAATTTACTAAATCGGAGAGGAAAAATTTACTAGATCGCATCTGTTTTTACTAAATGCTCAAAAAAAAATTTATTTTTACTATACGAGGATAATCAATACGATTTTCACAATCTATTTTCCTTTTTTCTTCTTCTTTTTTCTCTTTTCTTTCGTTTTCATAGTACGATTGAAATTCCAGAAACCTACAGGTTCAAAAATCCTTTTTTTGGATATATATATAAATATATATATATATATATATATATATATATATATATATATATATATATATATATATAATGTTACATTTCTACTTACTTTTAATTTCTCTCCGCAGGCTCCTTTTTCCTCAATAAATATTTTCAAACTGAGGAGATTCAGCTAATCACCTTGGGTGGTTGGCCTTTGTTTTGATTCTAATAGATTCCCAATCATCACAATTCCAAGTGTCATTATAGCTTCATTTTTAGTTGGTAAGATTTGATACACAGATAGCTGATTTTGTCGACCTTTAGACGCCGGTAGTGAAGTGTCTGTTTATGCAAATAGGTGACTGCTTGTCTGTCTCTGAGACAGACAAGCAAAATTGTAAAACAGACAAGCAAAAATTGTAAATTGTCATATGTTTACGATAGTTTTTTTCCCTCAGTTCATGGAAAATAAAAAAAGTTTGTTTACTATAAATCATGACTTTTTACTAGTTTGCACTAGATTTCGGGAAATTCGCTAGATCCTCTAAATTTACTAGATTTTTTTTTTACTAGATCTAGTAAATCCTACTGACGGTGGCAACCCTGGCTACAACCAAATTGATGGAGAAATATGGTAAATGAACCCAAGATTGGGAAATTTGTAGTATTTGTTGTGATTTCAGGTCGCTCTGCAATGATAAAGCAAGGCGTTAAGAATGAATCTTATATTATATAATATAAAAATTGTTTGAAATAAATTATATAATATACAATATAATATATTATAAGGTATATATACTACTTCGTAAATGAAGATTTAAAGAAGCCTTTTTTGAATGAACTAAAAAGAATGTCCATAATAATTCTAAAATGTCGTAAATATCGCCCTTTCATATTCCTAAGGATAATTCAGTGATTCGCTTCAAAAGCTGTTTGATAACAATTTCACTTTTAACTATGCAGTTACACCCTCTTTAAAAATGAGAAAAATGATAAGTAACTGTAAAAATTTCAATTACAAATGAGATTACTGCACGTGGTAAACTATGAATAATAACTCACATAATTTATTCGCCGTTTATCGACGCAGAAGAATAAAATCTTAGATAACAAAACAAACAAAAAACTAGGAAACAGCTTACAGGCCTAGAAAATTGCAAAGTAACTTAAACTTTTTTATTCTTCATAATATAAAATGATAGTATCTCCTAGTACAGACATTCATTCTAACTTAGTCTAAAAATTATTTTTGATAATTGGAATTTAAATAAAAGTTTTCTAAGCTTTTCAAGTGTGATTATTCAAATTAATTTTAAGAGGGGCGGGGTCAATTCATCCCCTACCTTCTTCTTATTTGATTGTGCATTAAGAATGGGCGTTAAAGGTGCAGAAGCACTCTCAGAGTGGAAAAAATATTATCACAAAGTGAATGATTAATTTGCGCATTCAAAATTGTGGGAGGGTTGGAGGACCCCTCCTCCCAGATCAAGATTGATCCAAATAAAGTTGTCTATTGAGTGAAATTATTTTGTTCTTTTAAATGGAAAAGAAGCTGCTCTAATTAATGAACAGGTTACTATCAGAGGAATCGCTAGCTAATTGTTGTCTTTTTTTTTGGGGGGGGGGACAATGAAGACTACCAACTGGCTGGTCATTTTTATCACATAACTTTGGTGATATTGCTATTAAAATTACTAATTTTTTGGGTTTTTTTTTACGACTTAGACTAATGGTTTTTCATTGGTTTTTGACATATATTTCCATCAGATTATTAACCCTAATAAAAAAAAAAGAGCCAATATATTAGTGGGGCTTCTTGCCACCATTTTGCCAACTGGCTGAAAAATTTGAAGGGGCATCCCCCCATACGGAACGCCCCTGGTGACAAGGATCAATCTGTTTCCAAGGATTCTAGTTCACAAAATTTTGCCTGTTGTCGCTTTCTCCTTAAGTCACAAGAATATTTCAACACTGAAATATGCTATCTCCGTATCTAACTAGTTCCAACTTTGACACCCCCTACATGCCCATGAGTTAAATGCCATCTATGTTTTGTCTAGGCTAAGCAGCTGATATACAATGTAATCAACACGATGATGATTAGGAAAAATTTTTCAAATAAGAGTACATTGTTCCCAGGGGTTTTCAAGTTTTTACATCGAATAAGGACTCGATGATCAGTTTACGGATGCCATTTCGATTAATTTGGGGTTGTTAGTGAAGGGGGATAAAAGTTAAGAATTAACGAATCTAACTTTAAATCCAAATGAGATTTACGATCAAAAAGTGTTTTAAAAGATAACACTCAGTTCAAATTTTGGACTACTGAATTTTGTTTTGTAAAACTGATTGCTTAGTCATGAATGTCAATTAAGAGGTTGTAAAGCCTAAAAAGCTTCCAAGAATCTAAGTATTTCTTCAGAGAATGCTTGTCTTACCGAAAAGAATTTCTAAATTCAAGATGAAAACTTGATGCTATAAGAATACCTTATTATTGATGTGTGTTTTATTTACTAGGGGTTGAGTCTCTTCTTGTTATAGCCGGAATTGTTTTTGTTTAAACAATATTGTAAGGTGTAAACAATATTGTAAACGATGTACGCAAAGGATTTTGAAAGAGGCAGTTGGTGTTGGGAGCTGGCTGGTTTCGGTAGCTTGGCTTAGATGTGAGATATGAGTGCAAATGAATTGTTATTTTTCAGTCTCGTTATGTAAACTTAGTAGTTCTTCAGCGTGACGTTAAGATTTGCTATAATGACGTAAAGTTTAATGACGTGACGTTAAGTTTCGCTTTAAATACTCTGGAACATTTTGTTTTGGTTACGTATTAATTATTAGTTAGTTGGTTTTTAATATCTTAATTCTTATTTATGTTACGAAGATTATGCAAAGATTGTACTGATATTACAAGTTATAAATCTATTTTGAATTTCTTTTTAAAACGATACAATTAGAAGCCAAAACCATAATTTTTTTCAAAAATAGAACCTTTGCTCATTTTTAAACCCTGTGTTGTCTTCATTTTATCTCAATTATTAGGTACAAGTTATCTCTAGCACTTCTTCCTATATATATATATATATATATATATATATATATATATATATATATATATATATATATATATATATATATATATATATATATATATATATATATATACATTCATTAACTGGCAGAGTTTGATGTCTGCACGCTACTCACTCCAAGTCTTGCTTATTCTCCAGACTTGTTACAATGCTTGTTAATTATATTTGTCTTTAATTATTCAACTCTGCTTGCATAGTCAGAGAGAATAAAGATAAAATACAATGAGAAAATCAATTAGATGCCTCTTTATTAATTTCATCGCATTATTGGCTGTGCTTTTTTATTAATTTTAAGAGTTTTTAATCTATTTATAGCAAATATAAGTGTTTGGTAAAGTTGTAAATTTACATTATTTTAGAAAATGTTTTGACACATTTATGCATTTTTTAAGTCATGGTTGGACCATAGCCCTGTCCTAAATAACTTGCCATGGTGATTGTTGGTAGCAATAGCAATTTCAAGAATAATTCATTTGTTTTTGTTTGATGGATTTGTAAAATCGTCAATAATTTAAGATTAAGTGTATGACTTGCATAGCCTACGAATCATTGCAAATCGTGTAAGAAAGCATTTTTTACTGTCTGTGTTTTGTTTATTATCAAGATAGTCAACACCATCAAAATCTTGCCAAGAGGAAGTATGACTGCTCAATATAGCTTTTCAAATGCTGATATCCTAAAATGTTTTCACGAGGACGAGAGCTGGACACAAGTCTGTGATCACGTGAATCCCTTGTTTTTACGTTTTTTCTTTACGTGAATCCCTTGTATTGTGCTGGATTTGTTTAATGGATGTGCGGGGGTTTGCTTCCACCTTCTTCTTATCTATCTCTTGTTGAACTTGGCGAAGAGTTGAAATCTGTCTGAAACCAGAATAGTGCTTTCAGACTGCAAAAGCATCCTCCAGCTCATTGATAATATCGATAGAATGCCATGGAACATACCTGAGGACAATTAGAGATCAATTAATGAATCTCCAAAATAGCGTTATTAATATCAAACTCCATCTCATCCAGCCACCAAGGCATCAAATAGAATGAAGTAGAACACCATCTAGCTCATTGATAATATCGAATGGAATACCATGGAAGAGACCTGAGGACAATTAGAAATCAATTAATGAATCTCCAAAATAGCCTTATTAATATCAAACTCCAGCTCATCCCAGCCACCAAGGCATCAAATATAATGAAGTAGCACACCAGCATGCTCATTGATAATATTGAATGGAATACCATGGAAGAGACCTGAGGACAATAAGAAATCAATTAATGAATCTCCAAAATAGCCTTAATAATATCAAACTCCAGCTCATCCTAGCCACCAAGGCATCAAATATAATGAAGTAGCACACCAGCTAGCTCATTGATATGATCGAATGGAATGCCATGGAAGAGACCTGAGGACAATCAGAGATCAATTAATGAATCTCCAAAATAGCCTTATTAATATCAAACTCCAGCTCATCCCAGCCACCAAGGCATCAAATATAATGAAGTAGCACACCAGCTAGCACATTGATAATATCGAATGGAATGCCATGGAAGAGACCTGAGGACAATTAGAGATCAATTAATGAATCTCCAAAATAGCGTTATTAATATAAAACTCCATCTCATCCCAGCCACCAAGGCATCAAATATAATGAAGTAGCACACCAGCTAGCTCATTGATAATATCAGAAAATCCCATAAACTTAATGAACCCCTCGAAATAATGAGTCAATTAGATTGACTATATCAGACTTCGAATGGACCTGCATGGTACATAGCATTTGGAACGCTCACATCTAATATAGTCTATCAAAACTATAGTTCTTTAGATCAAATTAAATAACATCCAGCCCCCCAGTGATACATCTGAATTTAGTAGACCACCAGCAAGCTCAGTTATAATATTGAATGGAATACCAAGTAAGAGACCTGAGGGCAAACACAGATCAATTAATTACTCTCAAAAAAAGCGTTATTAATATCATACTCCAGCTCATCCCAGCCACAAAAGCATAAATTATAATGTTGTAGGAATGGAATGGACTGCAATGGAAGAGACCTGAGGACAAACAGAGATCAATTAATGACTCTCCAAAATAGCCTTATTAATATCAAACTCCAGCTAATCCCTGCCACCAAAGCATCAAATATAATGAAGTAGCACACCAGCTAGCTCATTGATAATATCGAATGGAATGCCATGGAAGAGAGCTGTTGAAAATATGATATCAATTAATGAATCTTCAAAACATCCTTATTTATATCAAACTCCAGCTCATCCAGCCACCAAGGGATCCAACAGAATTAAGTATCCCACGAGCTAGCTCGGTGATACCATGGAGTGGAATGCCATAGAAGAAACCTGTGGAAAAACAGATATCAGTTCCTGACTCTCCAAAAAAGCTTTAGTTATATAAATTTACAGCTAATCCCAGCCACAAAAGCAGCCATCAGAATTAATTATGACACCAGCTAGCTCATTGATAATATGGAATGAAATGACATGGACTAAACATGAGGCAAAACAGAGATCAATTCATGAATCTCCAAAAAAGCTTTATTAATATCAAACTACAGCTAATCCCTGCCACCAAAGCATAAATTATAATGAAGTAGCACACCATCTATCTCATTGATAATATCTAATGGAATGATGTGGAAGAGACCTGAGGACAAACAGAGATCAATTAATGAATCTACAAAATAGCATTATTAATATCAAACTCCAGCTCATCCCAGCCACCAAAGCATAAAATATAATGAAGTAGCACACCAGCTAGCTCATTTATAATATCGACTGGAATGCCATGGAAGAGACCTGAGGAAAAACAGAGATCAATTAATTAATCTCCAAAAAAGCCTTATTAATATCAAATTCCAGCTAATCCATGCCACAAAAGCAACCAATAGACTTAAGTAGCTCAACAACTCGCTCATTGATAATATGGAGTGAAATGCCATGGAAGAGACCTGAGGACAATAAAATATCAATTAATGAATCTCCAAAATAGCCTTATTAATATCAAACTCCAGCTCATCCCAGCCACCATGCCATCAAATATAATGAAGTAGCACACCAGCTAGCTCATTGATAATATCGAATGGAATGCCATGGTTGAGACCTGACGACAATCAGAGATAAATTAATGAATTTCCAAAATAACCTTATTAATATAAAACTCCAGCTCATCCCAGCCACCATGGCATCAAATATAATGAAGTAGCACACCAGCTATCTCAATGATAATATCGAATGGAATGGCATTGAAGAGACCTGACGGCAAACAAAGATCAATTACTGAATCTCCTAAACAGCCTTATCAATATTAAACTCCAGCTCATCCCAGCAAACATGGCAGAAAATATAATGATGCAACACACCTGCTATCTCACTGATAATCTAGATTGGAATGCCATGGAAGACACCTGACGACAATCAGAGATCAATTAATGAATTTCCAAAATACCCTTATTAATATGAAACTCCAGCTCATCCCAGCCACCAAGGCATCAAATATAATGAAGTAGCACACCAGCTAGCTCATTGATAATATCGAATGGAATGCTATGGAAGAGACCTGAGGACAAACAGAGATCAATTAATGAATCTCCAAAATAGCCTTATTAATATCAAACTCCAGCTCATCCCAGCCACCAAGGCATTAAATATAATTAAGTATCACACCAGCTAGCTCATTGATAATATCGAATGGAATGCCATGGAAGAGACCTGAGGAAAATCAGAGATCAATTAATGAATCTCCAAAATAGCCTTATTAATATCAAACTCCAGCTCATCCCAGCCACCAAGGCATCAAATATAATGAAGTAGCACACCAGCTAGCTCATTGATAATATCGAATGGAATGCGGTGGAACTTACCATTTTAAAAAAAGAGCACTGTGACTGTAAATACAAACTAGCCTTTACTACATTAATCCACCTCAAATCCCAGCCAACATAAGATCAATCTGCCTTATGTAACCAACCTGCTAGGTCGTTGCGCCCCAGGAATGGCCTGCCATGGACCAGAGATGTTGGACATAAGAGTTCAGTAAATATAAATCCAAAATAGCGTTATTAATATCAAACTCCAGCTCATCCCAGCCACCAAGGCATCAAATATAATGAAGTAGCACACCAGCTAGCTCATTGATAATATCTAATGGAATGCCTTGGAAGAGACCTGAGGACAATCAGAGATCAGTTAATAAATCTCCAAAATAGCATTATTAATATCAAACTCCAGCTCATCCCTGCCACCAAAGCATCAAACAGAATTAAGTAGCACACCAACTAGCTCATTGATAATATCGAGTGGAATGCCCTGGAAGAGACCTGAGGACAATCAGTGATCAATTAATGAATTTCCAAAACAGCCTTATCAAGATCACATTCCATCTAATCCACAAAAAATTACATAAACCTGACTGATGTAGAACTCCATATATCTAATTGAGTAGATCTTATGGAACGCCGTAGAAGAGACCTGATTGAAAACCATCATCAGTAAATTACAATAAAAAATATCCTAATCAATATCAAACTCCATCTCATCCAAGCCACAAAGGAATCAATTATAATGAAGTAGGACATCAGCTAGCTCATTGATAAGATGTAATGGAATGCCATGAAAGAGACCTGAGGACAATTAGAGATCACTTAATATATATCAAAGATCGCCTTATTAATATCAAATTCCATCTAATCCCATCCAACACGGAATATAACCGCCAGCAGTATCACACCTTCTCTATCATATCGATTATCTACTTGACTTCCATAGTATAGAAAGTAGTGAACACAGAGATATGTTATTGAATATTATATAATGCCTTAGCCAAAACAAATTCAATATATAAAATCAAACAAAAGCAGACATTATACAGTTTTAGCACAACAGCAAGCTCATTGATAATATGGAATAAAATGCCATGGAAGAGAACTGATGACAATAAGAGATCAATTAATGAATCTCCAATATAGCCTTATTAATATCAAACTCCAGCTCATCTCAGCCACCAAGGCATCAAATATAATGAAGTAGCACACGAGCTAGCTTATTGATAATATCGAATGGAATGCCATGGACGAGACCTGAGGACAATAAGAGATCAATTAATGTATATCCAAAATTTCCTTATTAATATCAAACTCCAGCTCATCCAGCCAACAATGCATCCAACAGAAGTATGTAGCACACAAGCTAGCTCGTTGATAATATCGAGTGTAATGCCATGGAAGAAACCTGTGGTAAAACAGACTTCAATTAATTTATCTTCAAAAAAGCCTTATTAATATCAAATTCCAGCTCATCCAAGCCACAAAGGCATCAATTATAATGAAGTAGCACACCAGCTTGCTCATTGATAATATCGAATGGAATGCCATGGAAGAGACCTGAGGACAATAAGAGATCAATTAATGAATCTCCAAAATAGCCTTAATAATATCAAACTCCAGCTCATCACTGCCACCAAAGCATCAAATATAATTAAGTAGCACACCAACGAGCTCGTTGATAATATCTAGTGTAATGCCTTGTAACAGACCTGTGGAAAATTTGACATCAATTAATGAATCTTCAAAATAGCCTTATTAATATAAAACTCCAGCTCATCCCAGCCACCAAGGCATCAAATATAATGAAGTAGCACACCAGCTAGCTCATTGATAATATCTAATGGAATGCCTTGGAAGAGACCTGAGGACAATCAGAAATCAATTAATAAATCTCCAAAATAGCCTTATTAATATCAAACTCCAGCTCATCCCAGCCACCAAGGCATCAAATATAATGAAGTAGCACACCAGCTAGCTCATTGATAATATCGAATGGAATGCCATGGAAGAAACCTGAGGACAAACAGAGATCAATTAATGAATCTCAAAAATAGCCTTATTAATATCAAATTCCAGCTCATCCCAGACACAAAGGCATTAAATATAATTAAGTATTACACCAGCTAGCTCATTGATAATATCGAATCAAATGCCATGGAAGAGACCTGAGGACAATCAGAAATCAATTAATAAATCTCCAAAATAGCCTTATTAATATCAAACTCCAGCTCATCCCAGCCACCAAGGCATCAAATATAATGAAGTATTACACCAGCTAGCTCATTGATAATATGGAATGGAATGGCATGGAAGAGACCTGAGGACAAACACATATCAATTAATGAATCACCATAATAACCTTATTAATATCAAATTCCAGCTCATCCCAGCCACCATAAGATCAAATATAATGAAGAAGTACACCTGCTAGCTCATTGATAATATCGAATGGAATGCCATGGAAGATACCTGAGGAAAAAACAGAGATCAATTAATATATCTCCAAACTAGCCTTATTAACATCAAACTCCAGCTCATCCCAGCCACCAAGGCAACAAATATAATGAAGAAGCACACCTGCTAGCTCATTGATAATATCGAATGGAATGCCATGGAAGAGACCTTATTACTAGTAGAGATCAATTAATGAATCTCCAAAACAGCCTTATTAACATCAAACTCCAGCTCATCCAAGCCACCAAGGCAACAAATTTAATGAAGTAGCACACCAGCTAGCTCATTGATAATATGGAATGAAATGCCATGGAAGAGACCTGAGGACAATTAGACATCAATTAATGAATCTCCAAAACAGCCTTATTAATATTAAAATCCAGCTCATCCCAGCCACCAAAGCATAAAATATAATGAAGTAGCACACCAGCTAGCTCATTGATAATTTCGAATATAATGCAATGGAACATAGCTGTTTACAAGCATAGATCAATTAATATATATCCAATACAGCGTTATTAATATCAAAATCCAGCTCATCCAGCCACCAAGGCATCAAACAGAATGAAGTAGCACAACATCTAACTCATTGATAACATAGAATGGAATGCCATGGAAGAGACCTGAGGACAAACAGAGATCAATTAATGAATCTCCAAAAAAGCCTTATTAATATCAAACTCCAGCTCATCCCAGCCACCAAGGCATCCAATATAATGAAGTATCACATCAGCTAGCTCATTGATGATATCGAATGGAATGCCATGGAAGAGACCTGAGGACAAACAGAGATCAATTAATGAATCTCCAAGATAGCCTTATTAATATCAAACTCCAGCTCATCTCAGCCACCAAGGCATCAAATATAATGAAGTAGCACACTAGCTAGCTTATTGATAATATCGAATGTAACGCAATGGAAGAGACCTGAGGACAATAATAGATCAATTAATGAATCTCCAATATAGCATTATTAAGATCAAACTACAGCTCATCCGTGCCACCAAGGAATTAAATATACTTAAGTAGCACACCCGCTTGCTCATTGATAATATAGAGTGGAATGCCATGGAAGAGACCTGTGGAAAATAAGAGATCAATTAATGAATCTTCAAAATAGCCTTATTATTATCAAACTCCATCTAATCACAGCCACCAAAGCATCCAACAGAATGAAGTAGCACACCAGCTAGCTCATTTATTATATAGAATGGAATGCCATAGAAGAAACCTGTGGAAAAATAGAGATCACTTAATGAATCTCAAACAAAGCTTTATTAATATCAATCTCCAGCTAATCCCTGCCACAAATGCATCCAAAATAATGAAGTAGCACATCAGCTAGCTCATTGATAATATCGAATGTAATGCCATGGAAGAGACCTGAGGGCAAACAGAGATCAGTTAATGAATCTCCAAAATAGCGTTATTAATATCAAACTCCAGCTCATCTCAGCCACCAAGGCATCAAATATAATGAAGTAGCACACTAGCTAGCTTATTGATAATATCGAATGGAATGCCATGGAAGAGACCTGAGGACAATTATAGATCAATTAATGAATATCCAAAATAGCCTTATTAATATCAAACTCCAGCTCATCCCAGCCACCAAAGCATCCAACAGAATTAAGTAGCACACCAACTAGCTCATTGAGAATATAGAATGGAATCCCATAGAAGAGACCAGTGGACAAACATATATAAATAAATATATCTTCAAAAAAGCCTTATTAATATCAAACTCCAGCTCATCCATGCCACCAAAGCATTCAATAGAATGAAGTAGCACACCAGCAAGCTCATTGATAATATAGAATGGAATTCCAAGTAAGAGACCTGAGGACAATCAGACATCAATTAATGAATCTCCAAAATAGCTTTATTAATATCAAACTCCAGCTAATCCAAGCCACAAAGGCATAAATTATAATGAAGTAGCACACCAGCTAGCTCATTGATAATATGGAATGAAATGCAATAGAAGAGACCTGAGGACAAAAAGAGATCAGTTAATGAATCTCCAATATAGCGTTATTAATATGAAAGTCCAGCTCATCCCAGCCACCAAGGCATCAAATATAATGAAGTAGCACACCAGCTAGCTCATTGATAATATCTAATGGAATGCCGTGGAAGAGACCTGAGGACAATCAGACATCAATTAATAAATCTCCAAAATAGCCTTATTAATATCAAACTCCAGCT
Organism: Artemia sp. Qi Xiang Cuo; assembly: GCF_049724085.1. NCBI lineage: Eukaryota > Metazoa > Arthropoda > Branchiopoda > Anostraca > Artemiidae > Artemia > Artemia sp. Qi Xiang Cuo. Next base: position 55,818,833 of record NC_142811.1, read on the forward strand.
CATCCCAGCAACCAAGGCATCAAATATAATGAAGTAGTACACCAGCTAGCTCAGTGATAATATCTAATTGACTGCCATAGAAGAAACCTGAGGAAAAAAAGAGATCAATTAATGAATCTACAAAAAATCCTTATTAATATCAAACTCCAGCTCATCCCAGCCACCAAGGCATAAAATATAATGAAGTAGCACACCAGCTAGCTCATTGATAATATGGAATGAAATGCCATGGAATAGACCTGAGGACAAACACAGATCAATTAATGAATCTCCAAAAAAGCCTTATTAATATCAAACTCCAGCTCATCCCAGCCACCAAGGCATCAAATATAATGAAGTATTACACCAGCTAGCTCATTGCTAATATAGAATGGAATGGCATGGAAGAGACCTGAGGACAATAACACATCAATTAATTAATCTCCAAAATAGCCTTATTAACATCAAACTCCAGCTCATCCCAGCCACCAAGGCATCAAATATAATGAAGTAGCACACCTGCTAGCTCATTGATAATATCGAATGGAATGCCATGGAAGAGACCTGAGGAAAAAACAGAGATCAATTACTATATCTCCAAACTAGCCTTATTAACATCAAACTCCAGCTCATCCCAGCCACCAAGGCAACAAATATAATGAAGCAGCACACCAGCTAGCTCATTGATAATATCGAATGGAATGCCATGGAACAGACCTGAGGAAAAAACAGAGATCAATTAATGATATCTCCAAACTAGCCTTATTAATATCAAACTCCAGCTCATCCCTGCCACCAAAGCATCAAATATAATGAAGTAGCACACCAACTAGCTCATTGATAAATGGAATGGAATGCCATGGAAGAGACCTGAGGACAAACAGAGATCAATTAATGTCTCTCCAAAATCGCTTTATTACTATCAAACGCCAGCTAATCACAGCCACCAAGGCATCAAATATAATGAAGTATCACACCAGCTAGCTCATTGATAATATGGAATGTAATGCCATGGAAGAGACCTGAGGACAAACAGAGATCAGTTAATGAATCTCCAAAATAGCCTTATTAATATCAAACTCCAGCTCATCCCAGCCACCAAGGCATCAAATATAATGAAGTAACACAACATCTAGCTCATTGATAATATCGAATGGAATGCCATGGAAGAGACCTGAGGACAATCAAAGATCATTTAATGAATCTCCAAAATAGCCTTATTAATATCAAAGTCCAGCTCATCCCAGCCACCAAAGCATAAAATATAATGAAGTAGCACACCAGCTATCTCATTGATAATATCGAATGGAATGCCATGGAAGAGACCTGAGGACAATCAGAGATCAATTAATGAATCTCCAAAATAACCTTATTAATATCAAACTCCAGCTCATCCCAGCCACCAAGGCATCAAATATAATGAAGTAGCACACCAGCTAGCTCATTGATAATATCGAATGGAATGCCATGGAAGAGACCTGAGGACAATCAAAGATCAATTAATGAATCTCCAAAATAGCCTTATTAATATCAAACTCCAGCTCATCCCAGCCACCAAGGCATCAAATATAATGAAGTAGCACACCAGCTAGCTCACTGATAATATCGAATGGAATGCCATGGAAGAAACCTGACGACAATCAGAGATCAATTAATGAATTTCCAAAATAACCTTATCAATATTAAACTCCAGCTCATCCCAGCCACCATGACATCAAATATAATGAAGTAGCACACCAGCTAGCTCATTTATAATTTCGAATGGAATGCCATGGAAGAGACCTGAGGACAATCAGAGATCAATTAATGAATCTCCAAAATAACCTTATTAATATTAAACTCCAGCTCATCCCAGCCACCAAGTCATCAAATATAATGAAGTAGCACACCAGCTATCTCACTGATAATATCGATTGGAATGCCATGGAAGAAACCTGACGACAATCAGAGATCAATTAATGAATTTCCAAAATAACCTTATTAATATCAAACTCCAGCTCATCCCAGCCACCAAGGCATCAAATATAATGAAGTAGCACACCAGCTAGCTCATTGATAATATCGAATGGAATGCCATGGAAGAGACCTGACGACAAACAGAGATCAATTAATGAATCTCCAAAATAGCCTTATAAATATCAAACTCCAGCTCATCCCAGCCACCAAGGCATCAAATATAATGAAGTAGCACACCAGCTAGCTCATTGATAATATCGAATGGAATGCCATGGAAGAGACCTGAGGGAAATCAGAGATCACTTAATGACTCTCCCAAAGATCCTTATTAATATCAAACTCCAGCTCATCCCAGCCACCAAGGCATCAAATATAATGATGTAGCACACCAGCTAGCTCAATGATAATATCGAATGGAACGCCATGGAAGAGACCTGAGGACAATCAGAGATCAATTAATGAATCTCCAAAATAGCCTTATTAATATCAAACTCCAGCTCATCCCAGCCACCAAGGCATCAAATATAATGAAGTAGCACACCAGTCAGCTCATTGATAATATCGACTGGAATGCCATGGAATAGACCTGAGGACAATCAGAAATCACTTAATGAATCTCCAAAATAGCCTTATTAATATCAAACTCCAGCTCATCCCAGCCACCAAGGCATTACATATAATGAAGTAGCTAGCAGACCATCCAGCTCATTGATAATATCGACTGGAATGCCATGGAACAGACCTGAGGACAATCAGAGATCACTTAATGAATCTCCAAAATAGCCTTATTAATATCAAACTCCTGCACATCCCAGCCACCAATGCATCAAATATAATGAAGTAGCAGACGAACTGGTCAGTAGCTCCTTGTATAGTCCAATCAACCCCAATTTGAAAGCCCAAACCTTCAGAGACTTACTCAGAAGAAGAGTTCGTTCAAAAACAAAAACGCCCCCTCTCTGTTTGTTTCCGTCAAGGGAAGATAACATTCTTTACTAATGAACTAAAAGTAACTCTTTGATCATGAGAAATGAGGAGTTTACTTAGCATAAACAAACTGATCCATAGTGCAGATTTTGCATCTATTCCAGAATGCCTGAACCATCTGACCCTAGTTCACATAAGGTTTTCTGGTGACTTTCTTTAATGCCCTCTCCTTCTAATATAATTTGAAGCTGTCGATAAGAAATACATTGTGTTTATGCTAAGAAGAAAAAGATGAAAACTGATGAGGATTTTTATGTTCAAGTTTGAAAAACTGAAAGTGTTTACATCTGAATAAATGTATGATAAGAATCATTGTGAGTTAAGTTTATTATAAAGCCATTGATTAAAAAAAAATCAACTTGTGAGGTAGGCTGTGCCTATTTTGATAGCTTGGTAGCCCAGGCTAAATAAAGCCTAGGTTTACACAATTCTGTAACACAGAGGGAGAGAAACTAGCTTGTTTAAGGTTATTAGGAACAGATATCCCATCTAAGTTTAGGGTAAATACATACCAAATCATATTATTGAGTTAGGAATAAAGTGAATACACCATTCGATGCCTTTTTTTATGCTGATTGTGAATATAGCCTAATAATCATTTCTATCAGAAATGAATTTTAGCCCCCCCCCCCTATATATGCCGATTCAGGGTAGCCTATATGTTTCTACATTAGGGGGGGGGGAGTGAGGGTAAAGTTTAAACTTACCTCCCATTTACATCAGAAACAAAATTTGCCCCCCGCCTAATGTAGAAATATATAGGCCTATATATATATATATATATATATATATATATATATATGTATACATATATATATATATATATATATATATATATATATATATATATATATATATATATATATATATATATATATATATATATATATATATATATATATATATATATATATATATATATATATATATATATATATATATATACAAATCTTTCAATAAGCCAACTGACCAACCAGTATTTTAAGCCTAGGAGTCCAGCTGGACATAAGGAAACATAGCCTATTAAGAAAAAAATTCTTACTCTATAATATGCAGAATAATCGTAGTTAATACATTTTGCAGGGGGAGAGCCTTTATCTTCACTTCTTTCCTTGTTTTTCCAGTTTTTCAAAGAAATTCATGAATTTCTTAGAACCTATAGGCCCTATTCTATACCCCCACCCCCCTAATGTGCAAATATATACCTAGAATTGCATCCTCAATCCAAATATAACATTCATTTGCATTACAAATGAACTTTACTCCCATATTAGCCATGTGGTGGATTTCTGTTGGAATTGTATGTAGACTAGGCTAGGCCTACAAGAAGATTTACAAAAATTAACACCAAGAATACTAGACTTGGTAGGTTTTGCTTTCATATTTGAAGTAGCCTAATGGCATCAATAGTAAATTCATTGCTGGGTATAGCCTAAGCTTAGAATTGGGGCTATTGAGAAGGAAACTCATTAAGAAAGCAATTCTTACTTCATAATATAGGTTGGCTATAATTCTAGACAAGCTACCTTTTTCTAGCTTGGAAAGGGGTTAGGTTAGGAGGTAAGGTAAATTTCTCGATGGCCCTGTAATTTAGCAAGGATGAAAGTAAAAACATCATCTGATGCCTTTTTTTATGCTCTTTCATAATTCAATAGGCCTAATTTCTTCTGGTGCAAATTGTATCTTGAGCCCTTAAAAGGCCCCATAAGTATTTGTATGAATTATCAAAGAGCATAAAAAAGCACCAAATGATGTTTTCACTTTCATCCTAGCTAAATTATATGGCGCACTGCAAATTTACCATGAACTTTACCCCCACCCCCCTAATGTGAACATATATATTCTGAATTGTTGACAGCAAAGTTTCTAATCACAAAATTCAGCACTATTTTTGTCGACAGCTTTTGAAAACTTGAAATGGTAGGAAAACAGTTTGAATTGAAAATCAAGTATTTTGCAAGTTAGGTTAGGTTATAACATCTTTGTGCAATTACAAATAAGAATTTCCTTTGGGGCCCTCTTTAAGAGCTCAAGATGCAATTTGCACCAGAAGTAATTATTATAGCATAAAAAGGGCATCAAATGATGTTTTCACTTTTATCCTAGCTAAATTACAGGGCCACCTAGAAATTTACCAGAGGTACATATTTTTCAGTTCATATTAGGCTATTGACTTACAATTAAAGTGAACATACCACTAAATGCCTTTTTTATGCTCTTTGCAAATACAACAATTGCTTTTCTTGCAAATTCAGTTTTAAGCCTTCTTTGGACCCTTGAAAATAATAATTTTGGTAAATATTGAGCAGTTCATATTATTGACCTACAAATAAAATGAACATAACCTACCACTACATGCCATTTTTTATGCTCTTTGTGAATATAATAATAGATTTTCTTGCAAATTGAATTTTAATCCATTTTTGAACTCTTGAAAATAATGATTTTATTCTTTATTTTTTGGATATAAAAATGGGTTATAACTTTTTATTAAATTTACTTTTTCATTAAAAATCCATTTTATAAAAGTTGTATAATTCACAAATATTGATTTGTCAAGATTAAGTTGAATAAAAAATCAAAAACAAATCCACTATGTTTTCTTCTTATTCTGTTTGGCAGCTTAAAAACTGCTGTTTCACCTATATAGCAAAACATATCAAAGCCAACAGAAGAAACATGATGGATGATAAAACTGGAGAAATGGTTCTGAATTTTTTATCCAACTTAATTGTGACAAGTCAATGCTTATGGATTATATAACTTTAAGAAAATGGATTTTATATTGAAATAATAAGCTTGAAATCAATGCTTTAACCCTTTTAATATTGAAAAGCATAGAAGGAAATTATAATTTTCAAGGATCCAAAAAAGTCTTAAAACTGAACTTGCAAGAAAAGTAATTATTATATTCAGAAAGAGCATAATAAATGGCATCTAGCAATATGTTCACTTTATTTGTAGGTCAATCATATCAACTTCTCAATATTTACCATAATTTCTAAGTATGTTTTGGTATAAAAAGGGTTAAAGCGGGTTAAAAAGGGTTTGGCATATAAAGGGTTAAAAAGGGTTTGGTATATAAAGGGTTAAAAAGGGTTTGGTATATAAAGAGTTAAAACATTGATTTCAAACTTACTATTTCATTATAAAATCCACTTTTTAAAAGTTATATAATCTGCAAACATTGATTTGTTACAATTAAGTTGGATAAAAATTTTAAACAATTTCTTCATTTTTCCATCCTCCATGTTTCTTCTGTTGACCTTAGTGTTTTTTGACATATACATGAAATGGCAGTTTTTAATTGGCCTAATTTGTTGGCCTGACCTGGTTTGTTGTTAGTGGCCTTGATATATTTTGAAATTTTTTAAGCAGTATTCATATATATGTCTAGCTAGAATCTCATGTCTAGACACATGTCTGGCCAGAAATCAATGTCTAGGAAATTACCATTCACAAGAGGAATTCAGTGCTTAGCTAAAACTACAAATTTAGTTTCAAATAGATTACTGTTATCACTTTAAGCCAATCACAAGCTTATGCAGGCAAAAGTTTCCAAATTGCAATCCCTTTTTTTTACTGTCACAAGATAATGGATGAAACAAGCCAAATAATTGCCTTAGTGTGCTTCACTATTATGTATGGTGTTGTATATCTGCCTAAAATGAAAAAAAAAGTTAATGAGAATACAAAAATTGAATTTCAGTTTAAAATGTAAACAAAGATGATGAAAATTGTGGTACTTGACACATTCTGATAGGCTGTAATCAAAAATCCTTGACATTGAGTACTAGAGTCTAGAACTGTATGCTTAGTTGTAACTTGTCTAGCCAAGCACCAAATTTTTCTTGTGAACAGCAGTTGTCTAGACATTGAGGTCTGGCCAGACACATTTCTAGACATGGGGTTCTAGCTAGGCATGCATGTGAATTATACAACTTATATAAAATGGATTTTTAATAAAATAGTAAGTTTGAAACCAATGTTATAACCCATTTTCATACCCAAAAATATAGATTGAAATTATTACTTTCAAGGATTCAGAAAAGGGATTAAAATTACATTTGCAAGAAAATTAGTTATTGTATTTGTAAAGAGCATAAAAAAGGCATCTAGTGGTATGTTCCCTTTATTTGTTTGTCAACAATATGAACTGCAAAATATTTACTGGTTAGGAAGATTAAACTTTCAGTAATAAATTCAGGGCTAAAACATACTCTGGGAAGGTATTGCCAAGTTACTAGCCTAGGCCTATGTTGACCTTCTTCTGATTTCTAAGTCTTAAAAACTTGACAGGTCTGTAACTATTTGAATTTTGACAAATGATATTAAAACCTTAATTTTCATTTTTTTTTCTCTTGTTTTAGCTTTGAAAATGCAATTCCTGTTATTTGAGTAGCCTAGATTATTAAGCCATGTCAATTGTTTTTTTTTCTTCTAAATTTAGGAAACATATTTGCAGATTTTTTACTCCTCATAAATTGGGATTGAGCAAAGTTGTGAAGCTGAAAACACTTTTCTTGTACTTTATTTAAGCAGAAGATCTATTTAGCATGGTTTCACTTTTATAAAACAAAGTTTTTTTGAATGTCATCAAAGGTCAGTTCTATCTACAGGGAGAAGAAGTGGAGGTAGGTACTTCAAAATACCTTCGCAGGATATACTTCAGTCTGTAGATCCATCCCTGAAAGTTTCATTTTCCTAAACTAACCCCTTTCCAGGATAGCAAAAAGTAGCTTGTCTTTAATTTTAGCCTAGTCCAAAAAATATATTTCCTGTTCATTTTGCCATGCATCAATTAATCCTCTTGTTTCAACCCATGTAGGCTATATGTAAATTGAATAAACAGTGGCAAAATCAAGAAACAGAAAAACACATAGGAAATATACAATCTGGGCTATAGCCTATATTTGCACATTAGGGGGTTTGGGGGTAGATTATTGTGGAATTGCTTTCAAAATTTGTTAACTACAATTTTTCTGCATAGCCTTTTATAAAATATGAATTTTTTTCTTGATATTATGTTTTAGAGGTAATTACTTGGAAAAAAAAAAAAAAAAAAAAAAAAAAAAAAAGACTGTCATCCTAATCAAGCAATTGAGACAAATGTGCACTTGAACAAGGTTTTGACCTTACTCATCTATCCAACTACCTAGGACCAAACAGTATAAGCAAACCATCAACCAAATAGAAATGTCCAAATCCATGCAAAGTCATCATCAATAATTGTAAGTCATTGTAAATTTAACAGCAAAAGCACCTTAAATTTAGCAAAATATTTCCAAGTAGTATCTTCCATTAGGGCTCATCAGAATAAACACCGCTTGCCTTAACGGGTTTCGAGGCTTTACTTTCTTTACCTGGTACAGTGGAGCCTCCACCATAAGATCTATAGGGTATCCCTATGTTAGGTAAAACCTGTGAAATAGATGGATACTAGTAAAGCTTTTCAAAATTACATACAAAATGAGTTTTATTCTTTCCTTAATGAAATCCCAGAGGTCACTCATTCAACAGCCAAAATTATAGGCTTATATCCATTGGTATTTTCAGTTGGGGCTTTAGAAAAAGAAAATGAGGACTAATTTTTTTCTTTTTTTAGTATGTAGGCCTATCCTCTTTTCATTTAATTAGCGTTTTCAAACCTTTAGTTTAAGTACATCAACAGAAGCAGTTTTAAGCCTCATATTTTTTTTTTTTTTGGGGGGGGAGGGTATACTATAGAAGTGTAAAAATATAAAATAAAGGAATTTAATGTCAAATGTCAGAAAAACCAGGGGAGGGGCAGCTTCTCCCCCTGCCCAAGCATAGAACCACCACTGACATCAATTTGCATTAAGTACATGTGATAACATACAAAAAAGTACTGTAGGGCCTTTATAAATTTACCTAAGGCTCAGATGATAACATGAAAAAGGTTTGCTAGGCCACTGTTTTTTTTTTTTTTTTTTTTTTTTAAAGTGATTGTCAGAATATAGTTTAGTGAATTGGGTGAAACAACCAATATGGGTTACAAAAAGCAGTTCACTTCTTAGGGTTGGTCTTAGGAGCAGGTTCATAGAGGATGAAACAAGTGTTATGTATATATATATATATATATATATATATATATATATATACATATATATATATATAAGTTAATATATACACTGTAGCTTTTACTTACAGTAAAAAAGGAGTTATTTGGTCCTTCTAGGTCAAAACGCTTGGTTGGAGTAGGGGAGGAAAGGCTTTGCTCCAGTAAAACTTGATAATGTTGTATGTGCAAAATGATTGGAGCTGGGAGGAGGTATAGAGGGTCCATGGCCCTATTTTGTATCTCCAATCTTGCAGGCCTAAATTTTTTGCATGTCCCTGGTTTTAACAAGGTGCAATGTGCCCACCTTTTCTACTAAAATGTATTTGCAAAGAATTGACCATTTGTATAATATGATGATGTTCCCTGAACATGGTAGCTTGTTTAGCACTGAGTCATGACTTTTACACATTATTGCCTACATAACACAGCTTGGATTTGGATCATTTTATACCAAATCAGGGTACACAAGGTTTGAAATTAAAATTTTCAGACTTAATTTATGTTGTAATTGCAACATTAGGGGAGTGATAGCAGTGATGCAGTCTTTGTTTACCTTTTGCACAGACATGCAATTAATTTCGGTTGTTCTAACCATGCTGTCTTGAGTGTAGCTCTGTTTTTGTACACATGTGTTTTGCTATTGTGAAAATGGAAAGCCATAGCAATTTTGAAGAGCAACAAGTTGTGATGAAATGCCTTGTGAAAGCACAGAAAACAAAGTTTGAAATTTTTGAGATGATGAAAGCACTTCATGGAGACTGTTTTGTGAAAATAAGTTCATTCTTCTAGTAATGGCAAGGTTCAGAGACAGTAGAATCTCAACAAAAAACAATCAGTGATCAGACACCCTTTCATTGTTCAAAATGATTTTTTTTTTGTGCAAGAAGTTGAAAAACTATCAAGTCAAATCTTCTCCCTTGGTCAGAGATGTTGCTGAAATAAAAAAAAAAAAAACAGTGTGTTACATCCTCACACAAGATTTGGAGATGTCATAGCTTTGTGTGAAGATCAATCCCAAAAAACCTGTCTGTTGAAGAAAGAAAAAGCATGTGCACTTGTCAAGATTGGGTGGAGAATGAATTTTTTTTTTTTTTTTTTTGACTACAGGAGATGAAACTTGAATTTATGAGCATGACCCTTAGACTAAGAAGCAGAGCATAGAATGAAAACAAAAAACACCAGGATGTCAAAACTGAAAGTCAAGACCAGGCTTGACTTTCAGTCAAACAAAAAACACCAGGATGTCAAAACTGAAAGTCAAGACCAGGCTTTTTTTTTTACTTGCATGTAATTATGCTCCTAGAATGAGTTCCCTAGGGTCAGACAATTAATCTGCTTTCTGCATGAAAGTAATGATGTGTCTACATGAAATTTCTGTAGAAAGAGATATTATTTTTAGCAGTATCAGTTATGGGTTCTTCACGATAACAATGCATCCTCTATTCAGACATCATTATTAAGTAATTTTTAGCCAAATTGGCCTCAGCAATCCTTGATATCCCCCCTACTCAGAGCATTTAAAAAAGTGGGGCAAGCTGCCACAGGTATCATGGCTGGGGGGTTGTTCACTTTGAGTTGGCTTTTTTGCTTATATTTGAGTTGGGAGGGGTGCTGTAATTATTATTTCTCTGGGTGCCACGAAAACTAAAAATGACCTTCCCGTACTCAGCAGATTTGGCCCCTGTGATTTTTTTTTATTCCCAATAATTAAAGAAAAATTAAAAGGGCATCATATTCAGACTTTGAAGGCCATTAATGAATCAACATCAAAGGCTTTGTCAGAGGGTGGAAAAGGCGAATGGAGACAGCTCATTACAGCTGTATTACAGACAGCTGCATTACAGCTCAGCCAGGGGGAGTAATTGGTTGTGTGTCATGTTTAATGATATGACTTTTTGAGTAAACAATGTTAAATCTGGCTTTTGCACCAAGTGCAAAGTTAATTTGTTTTGGCAGTGAGTCATAACATACTTGTTTTGCAGAAAATAAGCACCTAGTTTTTTTTGTATCTAACCAAGACTTGGTTTCTCCTTATGCTAAGTTACAGCTTAATTTCAACCATCATAATCCCAAAGATTGGACTTGGCTTCTTTTCAGACTAGTCTCCCCAAGATCAGGACTTATTTCTTCTTCTTTTTTTTCAAACCAATCTTTCCCATATCAGTTAGTGTGTAAGTTGACAATGGTGCTTCTCCACAATAATTTCTTCAGCACTTTGGATCAGAGGTCTTCTTGAGACAACCTCACCAGTGCAGCAAGGTGAGACAATCTTACCTGGCAGTAAGTCAGGACTTTGCTTATTGTTAGAATTTACTGGTCTTGTAACAAGCCAGTCTAAAGCTTAGGCTTATCTTAGTGAGCCCATAGCTAGGCTTGCAGCATAATTTGGGTTTTAACCAGATACAACTTGCCCTCTTTCTTCTGTAAATAACACCTGTGAGGGATGGGCTCATTGTAAAGTTTAGAGTCCTTGTTTATTGTGACTGCATGGGTCATATCCCTCCTCAAGTTGTATTTGACTGTTATTACTGAAATGGATCTTGGAAGCTTTTGAGCTGATGCCTTGGCAGGAGGTCCTGGGAGGTGTCTGGAGCAAAAAAAATCCTAACTTGAATGAGCTCTTCAAGTTTGTACAGCCATTTCTTCCATGAAAGTTGGTTGAAAACATTGTCAATAATACAAGAAAGTTTCATCCATTTAAACATGTTTTGTCATTACATCTGTTTTGATCCTGATAGTTTCAGAAGTTATCTATTTATCAATAAATTACAAAAAACACTTCAACTTAGTCTCCCCTTTAAGGCTCTGTGGCCAGGAAAAAAAAACAGGAGAAAAACAAAAATGAAACAAATACATGAAAAAACCTTTTTAAACATAACACATTCACACCTTGAAGAAACTAAAAAACAAAAACATAATCCATTTGTCCTCCTTAACAATCCCAAAAATCACAAGCTAGGCAAAGGAGTAGTACACAGGACAGGGAGTAGTACATCAGAGGCAACGCTGTAGCGTTGCCTATAGTAAAGGCCATATGGCTCCAATGTTTTATTATTTATTATTTTTTTTTTTTTTTTCAGAGGCACTTCATATGGAAGGGATCGTCGTAGAAACTTCAAAGGGGGCTTATTCGATTGGGAATCGAGAGTTCTAGTGCCCTTTTTAATAGTCGAAAATGATTGGAGGGCAACTAGCCCCCCCCCCACGCCCATAATTCTCCCAAACACATCCCATAAAAATTTTGAGATAGCCAGTTCTTTCAGCGTAGTTGATTTTCTGATAGAAAATGTATTTTTAAGGGGGACACTCCCCCACAGGCCTCAGGGCAAGGGTTTTAAGTTATGCCCTGGGGGCATATAAGGTTTTTATAGAAGGCGTTGTCGTAGAAACTTCAAAACCGGCTCATTCGATTGGAAATTAAAGGGCTAGTGCCCTTTTAAATAGTCGAAAGTGATTGGAGTGCAACTAGGCCCCCCCCACGCCCCTCATTTCCCCACACACATCCAATCAAAAATTTGAGATAGCCATTTTGTTGAGCTTGGTTGATTTTCAGATAGAAAATATATTTTTGAGGAGGACACTCCCCCACAGCCCTCAGGGCAAGGGTTTTAAGTTATGCCCTGGGGGCATATAAGGTTTTTATGGAAGGCTTTGTCATAGAACTTCAAAAAAAGCTCATTCGATTGGAAATTCAAAAAACTAGTGCCCTTTTTAATAGTCGAAAGTGATTGGAGGGCAACTAGCCCCCCCCCCCAAGCCCATTATTCCCCAAACACATCCAATCGAAATTTTGAGATAGCCATTTTGTTCAGCGTAGTTGATTTCTTGACAGAAAATATATATTTAGGTGGACAAACCCCCACAACCCTCAGGGCAAGGGTTGTAAGTTAAGCCCTGGGGGCATATAAGGTTATTATAGAAGGCGGTGTCGTAGAAACTTCAAAAAAGGCTCATTCGATTGGAAATTCAAAGGGGTAGTGTCCTTTTTAATAGTCGAAAGAGCTTTAGGGCAACTAACCCTCCTCTCACGCCACCGTTTCCCCAAACACATCCAATCAAAATTTTGAGACAACCATTTTATTAAACATAATCTTAAGTTCTGAAAATTAGGTCTTTGAGGATGACAACTCCCCCACAGCCCTTAGGGCAAGGGTTGTAACTTAAGGATTCTCTAAATCCTTCCCTTTATTTCTTATGGAAGGGATGCTTGTATGAACTTTAGAGAGGGCTCATTTGACTGGAAATTGAAAGTTCTTGTTCACTTTTTAAGAGTCAAAAGAGATCGGAGGGCAACTAGCCCCCCCCTCCTCCACGCCCTAAATGCATCAGATAAAAATTTTGAGATAGACATTTTGTTAAAATAGTTCAAAGTTCTGATAACAAAAAACTCTGGTGTCGACACAGCCCACCAGGGCCTGGGGATAGGCGTTGTAAGTTATGCCCTGGGGCATAACTTATTAAGGGGGGTTTATAACTTCTGGGAAGGGGTTTTGTACGGGAAGAACACATAGGAAATCTATTATGATTATCCAATTATAAGGTTAAAATACATACTCTGAGATAGATGTAAAATTGCTTTGGCACACAAAATCCTATTAAGGTCAATTCCAAACAGACGTGATCCCTTTTTGTCAGCAAGTGAAATGGTCTAAACCCCCTTATTTGAGCTATTTTTTCAATCCATTCATTGTTGTCAATCGCTGTCCATAAGTTATGCAAGCTGTCTATTGTTCATATATAAGTTTTTTATCAAAGAGGTAATCGTATAGACTTTGAAAAAAGCCTCATTCGATTTAAATTGAAAGTTCTAGATCCGTTTTTTAAAGTCAATAATAATCGGACAGTAAGTAAGCCCCCCCCCCCCTGCCATAAAAACGTGAAACTTTTTGCAATCAAAAACGAACAAAAATTAATTAGAAAAAACTTTCCGAAAAATAAGTTTTTCAAAGAAAAGTAAAGGACATTTTAAACTTAAGCTCAGGAGATAAAAATACCTGTTAAAATTCAAACTCAAAACGACCAGAAATTACTATTAAAGAATAAATGAAACTCAAAACGAACAGAAATTAAATAAACAATCATAGCAAAAAACATACAACAAGTAATAATATAAATGAATAAATAGATCTTAAAGCGAGTAATGCTTGGATTGAATATAAAAATCAAGCTTAAAACGAAAACAAATAGTTTGCTATTAAAGTATAAATGAAACTTAAAACGAACAGAAATTAAATAAACAATCAATGCGAACAAACATACAATAAATATTAATGTAAATGAATAAATAAATCTTAAAACGAGTGAAACTTAAATTGAATATGCAAATCAAGTTTGAATCGAATAAAAGTAACTGCAAACAAGAGTTTGGGTATCGCCTCACTGCTGAAGCCTAAAACCTACTGCGTCATTAGGTTTTAGGCTTACTCGCACTACAGCATTACTCGCTTTAAGATCTATTTATTTATTTATATTATTACTTGTTGTATGTTTTTTGCTATGATTGTTTATTTAATTTCTGTTCGTTTTGGGTTTCATTTATTCTTTAATATTAATTTCTGGTCGTTTTTAGGTTGAATTTTAAAAGGTATTTGTATCTCCTGAGCTTAAGTTTAAAATAGCCTTTACTTTTCTTTGAAAAACTTATTTTTCGGAAAGTTTTTTCTAATTAATCCTTTACAAGGCTGGAAAATTCTTAGATTTGCTCCTAGCTGCGATTTAAGGTAATGATTCTGCCAGCTCAATTAAACAACCAACCAAATCCAGAGACATCAATTCCAAGGAAAATCAATATGTAATATAATAAGAAAACCTGATGTGTAAATATATATTCCATAGGCAATTCTAATTCCAGGTAATATCATTATGCTGCTCATGAAGACAGAAGTGACTTTTGTCTCAATGAATTGAAAAAAATGTACCCTTACTCAAGGATGCCTGTGCATATCACAGGTTTGTATTTGTATTCTGTGCTCAATTGTATAGCACTGCTTCACTTGACGTTAGTAGATGCTGATGTTATTGTGGTCAAAGAAGGCTCAAATGCATCAACAGAAGTTTATTCTGACATTCCAGCCCATTTTGGAGTAGCATTGCCAGATGCTGGACTGAAGGTAATTCTTTAAAGCTAGGGTTGAATAGGTAATTATTGTTTTAGGCTTGTGTCTATAAATACCATAAAAAAAAATGCACCCTTACTCAATGGGGCCTGTGCATATCACAGCTTTGTATTTGTATTCTGTGCTCAATTGTATAGCACTGCTTCTCTTGACGTTAGTAGATGCTGATGTTATTGTGCTCAAAGAAGGCTCAAATGCATCAACAGAAGTTCATTCTAACATTCCAGCCCATTTTGGAGTAGCATTGCCAGATGCTGGACTGAAGGTAATTCTTTAAAGCTAGGGTTGAATAGGTAATTATTGTTTTAGGCTTGTATCTATAAATACCATGATTGTTGCATTTTGTTATGTACCTTTTGGTAAAACCTTTAAAGAAAGTAACATGAAATAGAAATTGATGTGTTTACTAACATTTTGCTAAGAATTTATTCAGGTTACTGTGGGTGCCCATATAAATTTGGAGGAAGATACAAGTATTTATGAATGTCTTAACATAAGGGGATAGAAAAAAATAAACTATTAGAAATTTTTTTAGATACAAAATTTTTGTGGGATATCATTTCCTGTATTAGGGTTGTTGAGGGAAAGTTTACTCCTTTGTGGCATGCATAAATTGTTGAAGTCATTCTTTTCAATATCACTTCTTCTCATCTCAAGTTTTAAACCCATATAAACACTAGTTGGTTTGAGACACATAAAAAACATCATGTTTTGATTTCTTGGTGTTAAATTATATATATATTTTTTTAATAATTGGATTCATTTATTGATAATACCAAATATGTGCAGAGAAAACAACTGGAGATTTTGAGACCATCTCTCATGGCCCTTTTCAACCACAAAATAAGAATCAGAAGCAAATCTGGAAAACGGAAGCTAGGATAGAAAAAGAAAATATTAACTGACATTAAATGTTTTTTTTGCAACAACCAAGGGTGTCTCATGTGACTGGAATTGGGGGGTGGGGGGATGTCTCATAAATTTTACTGAATGAATACCTAATTATCTTCAACTATATAAAATGCTGTTCAGTCTTTGAATAAACTATAATATGTGAATGTCACATAATGAAGATGGAGTCAAAACTAAATAGGAAAATCCTATATTTTTTTTCTCCCTTCCACTTGGCACTGTTACAGATAGGTTATACTTGTCCAACAATCATAGGCAGCGCGCTAGCGCTGCCTAAGTAAAGAACGATGTGGGCACAATATGTTTTTCGTTTTTTCTCCATGCCTGGGCACTTTGTATCAAAGGAGTTGTCGTATAAACTTCGAAAAGGACTCATTCGATTGGAAATTGGAGTGGCTAGTGCCTTTTTTAATAGTCGAAAGTGATTGGAGGGCGACTAGCCCTCCCCCCCCCCACGCTCGTCATTCCCCCAAACACATCCAATCAAACTTTTGAGATAGCCATTTTGTTCAGCGTAGTTGATGTCCAAATAGAAAATAACTTTTTGAGGAGGAAACTCCCCCACAACCCTCGGGGCAAGGGTTTTAAGTTATGCCCTGAGGGCATATAAGATCAATGTTGACACAATGTACCCTTTATTATTTTCGGGTCGTCGTAGAAACTTTAAAAGGGGCTCATTTGATTGGAAATCGAGAGTTCTAGGGCCCTTTTTAATAGTCGAAAGTGATTGGAGGGAAACTAGCCCCCTTCCCCCAGCCCATCATTGCCCCAAACACATCCAATCAAAATTTTGAGATAGCCATTTTGTTCAGTGTAGTTGATTTCCAGATAGAAAATGTGTTTTAGAGGAGGAAACTCCCCCACTACCCTCAGGGAAAGGGTTTTAAGTTATGCCCTGGGAGCATATAAGGTTTTTATAGAAGGCGTTGTCGTAGAAACTTCAAAACAAGCTCATTCGATTGGAAATTCGAAGGGCTAGTGCCATTTTTAATAGTCAAAAGTGATTGGAGGGTAACTAGCCCCCCCCCCCCGCCCATCATTCCCCCAAACACATCCAATCAAAGTTGTGAGATACCCATTTTGTTCAGCATAGTTGATTTCCAAATAAAAAATATGTTTTTGAGGAGGACTCTCCCCCACGACCCTCAGGGCAAGCGTTTTAAGTTATGCCCTGGGGACATATAAGGTTTTTATTGAAGGCGTTGTCGTAGAAACTTCAAAACAGGCTCATTCGATTGGAAATTCAAAGGGCTTGTGCCCTTTTTAATAGTCGAAAGTGATTGGAGGGCAACTAGCCCCCCCCCCCACGCCCATCATTTCCCCAAACACATCCAATCAAAAATTTGAGATAGCAATTTTGTTCAGCGTAGTTGATTTCAAGAGAGAAAATGTGTTTTTGAGGAGGACACTCCCCCACAGCCCTCGGGTCAAGGGTTTTAAATTATGCCCTGAGGGCGTATAAGAACAATGTTGGCACAATGTACTATGTATTTTTTTCCTTTAGAGAAAGGCACTTCATATGGAAGGGGTCGTTGTGGAAGCTTCAAAAGGGGCTCATTCGATTGGAAATTGAAAGTTCTAGTGCCCTTTTTAATAGTCGAAAGTGATTGGAGGGCAACTACCCCTCCCCCACGCCCATCATTCCCCCAAACACATCCAATCAAAATCTTGAGATAGCTATTTTGTTCAGCGTAGTTGATTTCCAGATAGAAAATATGTTTTTTAGAAGGACACTCCCCCACAAACCTCAGGGCAAGGGTGTTAAGTTATGCCCTGAAGGCATGTAGAGTTTTTATAGAAGGTGTTGTCGTAAAAACTTCAAAACAGGCTCATTTGATTGGAAATTCGAAGGCCTAGTACCCTTTTTAATAGTCAAAAGTGATTGGAGGGCAAATAGGCCCCCATGCCCATCATTCCCCCAAACACATCCAATCAAAATTTTGAGATAGCCATTTTGTTCAGCGTAGTTGTTTTATACATAGAAAATATGTTTTTGAGGAGGATACTCCCCCACTACCCTCAGGGCAAGGGTTTTAAGTTATGCCCTGGGGGCATATGAGGTTTTTATAGAAGGCGTTTTTGTAGAAACTTCAAAAAAGGCTCATTCGATTGTAAACTTAAAGGGCTAGTGCCCTTTTTAATAGTCTAAAGTGATTGGAGGGCAACTAGCCCCCCCCCACGCCCTTCATTTCTCCAAACACATCCAATCAAAATTTTGAGATAGCCATTTTGTTCAGCGTAGTTGATTTTCAGATAGAAAATATGTTTTGAGGAGGACACTCCCCCACAGCCCTCAGGGTAAGGTTTATAAGTTATGCCCCGGGGGCATATAAGGTTTTTAAAGAAGGCGTTGTCGTAAAAACTTGAAAAAGGGCTCATTAGATTGGAAGTTTAAAGGGACAGAGCGCTTTTCAATATTCAGAATTGATATAGAGGCAAGTGACCATCCTTCCATCCCCAGCATTTCCCCAAACATATCCAATCCCAATTTTGAGATAGCCTTTTTGTTCAGCGTAGTTGACTTCCAGATACAAAATTTATTTTTGAGGAGGACACTCCGCTAAAACCCTCAGGACCCAGGGTATAAGTTGTGCCCTGGAGGCATATAAGGTTTTTATTGAAAGCTTTGTCGTAGAAACTTGAAAAAAGGGCTCATTCGATTTGAAATTCCAAGGAATAGTACCCTTTTTAATAGTTGAAAGTAATTGAAGGGCAACTAACCCCCCTCTCACTTCCATCTTATCTCCAAACACATCTGATCAAAATTGGAAGATAGCCATTGTGTTCAACTTAGTTGAAAGTTTTGGAAACTAGGTCTTTAAGGATGACAACCCCTCCCCCCACAGCCCTCAGGGCAGGGGTTGTAAGTTATGCCCTGGGGCATATACAGTTTTTATTGAAAGTTTTGTCATAGAAACTTCAAAATGGCTCATTCAAATGGAAATTGAAAGGGCTGGTGCCTTTTTTAATAGTTGAAAGATAGCCATTTTGTTCAGCATAGTTGATTTCAAGATAGAAAATGTGTTTTTGAGGAGGACACTCCCCCACAACCCTCAGGGCAAGGGTTTTAAGTTATGCCCTGAGGAATATAAGAACGATGTTGGCACAATGTACTATGTATTATTTTCCTTTAAAGAAGGGCACTTCATATGGAAGGAGTCGTCGTAGAAACTTCAGAAGGGGCTCATTCGCTTGAAAATTGAGAGTTCTAGTGCCCTTTTTAATAGTCGAAAGTGATTGGAGGTCAGCTAGCCCCCCCCACGCCCATCATTCCCCTAAACACATCCAATCAAAATTTCGAGATAGCCATTTTGTTTAGCATAGTTGATTTCCAGATAGAAAATGTGTTTTAGAGGAGGACACTCCCCCACAACCCCCAGGGCAAGGGTCTTAAGTTATGCCCTAGGAGCATATAAGGTTTTTATAGAAGGTGTTGTCGTAGAAACTTCAAAACTGGTTCATTCGATTGGAAATTTGAAGGGCTAGTACCTTTTTAATTGTCGAAAGTGATTGAAGGGCAACTAGCCCCCCCCCCTCCCCCTCCCACGCCTCTCATTCCCCCAAACACATCCAATAAAAATTTTGAGATAGCCATTGTGTTCAGTATAGTTGATTTCCAGATAGAAAATGTGTTTTTGAGGAGGACACTCCCCCACAACCCTCAGGGCAAGGGTTTTAAGTTATTCCCTGGGGGTATATAAGGTTTTTGTAGAAGGCCTTGCCATAGAAACTTCAAAACTGGCTCATTCGCTTGGAAATTCGAAGGGCTAGTACCCTTTTTAATAGTCAAAAGTGATTGGAGGGCACCTAGCCCCCCCCCCCCCCTACTCCCATCATTCCCCCAAACACATCCAATCAAAATTTTGAGATAGCCATTTTGTTCGGCGTTGTTGAGTTCCAGATAGAAAATATGTTTTTGAGAAGGATTCTGACCCACAACCCTCAGGGCAAGGGTTTTAAGTTTTGCCCTGGGGGCATATAAGGTTTTTATGTAAGGTGTTGTCGTAGAAACTTTAAAAAAGGCTCGTTCGATTGGAAATTCAAAGGGCTAGTGCCCTTTTTAATATTTGGAAGTGATTGGAGGGCAACTAACCCCTCCCACGCCCACTATTTCCCCAAAACATTCAATCAAAATTTTGAGATAGCCATTTTGTTCAGCGTAGTTGATTTCCATATAGAAAATATGTTTTTGAGGGGTACACTCCCCCACTACCCTCAGGGCAAGGGTTTTAAGTTATGCCCTGGGGACATATAAGGTTTTTATAGAAGGCGTGGTCGTAGAAACTTCAAATCAGGTTCATTTGATTGGAAATTCGAAGGGCTAGTACCCTTTTTAATAGTCAAAGGGATTGGAGGGCAAATAGCCCCCCCCCCCCCGCCCATTATGCCCCAAAACACATCCAATCAAAATTTTGTGATAGCCATTTTGTTCAGCGTAGTTGATTTCCAGATAGAAAATATGTTTTTGAATAGGACATTTCCCCATTACCCTCAGGGCAAGGGTTTTAAGTTATGCCCTGGGGGCATATACGATTTTTATAGAAGGTGTTGTTGTAGAAACTTCAAAAAAGGCTCATTTGATTGGAAATTCAAAGGGGTAGTGCCCGGTTTAATTTTCGATAGTGATTGGAGGGCAACTAGCCCCCCCCCCCCCCCTCCCACGCCTATCATTTCCCCAAGCACATCCAATCAAAATTTTGAGATAACCATTTTGTTCAGCGTAGGCGATTTCCAGATAGAAAATATGTTTTTGAGGAGGACATTCCCCCACAACCCTCGGGGCAAGGGTTTTAAGTTATGCCCCGAAGGCATATAAGAACGATGTTGGCACAATGTACTATTTTTTTTTCTTTAGAGCTGGGCACTTCACATGGAAGGGGTTGTCGTTGAAACATCAAAAGGGGCTCATTCGATTGGAAATTGGGAGTTCTAGTGCCCTTTTTAATAGTCGAAAGTGATTGGAGGACAACTAGCCCCCCCACGCCCATCATTCCCCAGAACACATCTAATCAAAATCTTGAGAACAATTACCCCGTTACCCTCAGGTCAAGGGTTTTAAGTTATGCCCTGGGGGCATATAAGGTTTTTATAGAAGGCGTTTTTGTAGAAACTTCAAAAAAGGCTCATTCGATCGGAAATTTAAAGGGCGAGTGCCCTTTTTAATTGTTGAAAGTGATTGGAGGGCAACTAGCCCCCCCCCCCCCCACGCCTATCATTTCTTCAAACACATCCAATCAAAATTTTGAGATAGCCATTTTATTCAGCGTAGTTAATTTCCAGATAGAAAATATGTTTTTGAGGAGGACACTCAACCACAACCCTCGGGGCAAGGGTTTTAAGTTATGCCCTGAGGGCATATAAGAACGATGTTGGCACAATGTATTATTTATTATTTTTTCCCTTAGAGCTGGGCACTTCATATGGAAGTGGTCGTCGTAGAAACATCAAAAGGGGCTCATTCGATTGGAAATTGGGAGTTCTAGTGCACTTTTTAATAGTTGAAAGTGATTGGAGGGCAACTAGCCCCCCCACGCCCATCATTCCCCAGAACACATCTAATCAAAATCTTGAGAAAGCCATATTGTTCAGCGTAGTTGATTTCCAGATAGGAAATATGTTTTGAGGAGGACACTCCCCCACAACCCTCAGGGCAAGGGATTTAAGTTATGCCCGGGGGCATATAAGGTTTTTATAGAAGGTGTTGTCATAAAAACTTCAAAACAGGCTCATTCAATTAGAAATTCGAAGGGCTAGTACCCTTATTAATAGTCGAAAGTGATTGGGGGGCAACAAGCTTCCCCCCCATGCCCATCATTCCCCCAAACACATCCAATCAAAATTTTAAGATAGCCATTTTGTTCAGCGTATTTGATTTCTAGATAGAAAATATGGTTTTGAGGAGGAAACTCCCGCAACCCTTAGGGCAAGGGTTTAAAGCTATGCCCTGGGGGCATATAAGGTTTTTAAAGAAGGCGTTGTCCTAGAAAATTCAAGAAATTCTCATGCGATTTGAAATTCAAAGGGCTAGTGCCCTTTTATTAGTCGAAAGTTATTGGAGGGCAACTAGCCCCCCTCCCCACGCCCATCATTTCCCCAAACACATCCAATCAAAATTTTGAGATAGCCATTTTGTTCAGCCTAGTTGATTTCCAGATAGAAAATTCTTGGCCAATGCAAATATCGATTTTAATTAATGTACTTTAATTTTCAATTTATTTCATTTAAATTTTATTTATTATTTTTTTCTTTTTTACCAGAATGAATAAAAAACGAACATAAATTAGATAAACATGATGTTAGGTATGGCCGTACTAGAAAAATTCAATATGTTAATTATGATTTTAAAACTTGCTTTTGTTTTACTAATTAAAAATTCATGGCTTATTTAGACATCAGCTGATATTAGATATCAAATATCAGCATGTCCTAGGATGAAAGGATTAGAATGACTTTTCAGTCTTTGACGGAAAGTTAATACAAAACAGAATGCAAACAGGGGTTAATGCTGAACCCTATGCTTTCTAAAAGCCAGAATATAATTATTACTTTATTGATAAAAATTCCTTCAAATGTTTTCATCTTTATAACTTTAAGAAATCGAAAATTAGTTAATATTTTAAGGAATAAATTTCGTCATATCTATAGAAAATGCATCTAATAGAAATTTTGAGACAGCTATTCTATTCAAAATAGTCGAAATATAATATAACCTGGCTTTTGGGGTTGAAACAAACCCCACAGATAAGGGGCAAGGATTGTAAGTTATGCCCAGGGGGTATTTAAGGTTTTTATGGAAGGGATGGTTGTTTAAGTTTAGAAGAGGCTTTGTCTTCCTCTCTGAAAAAGACTATGTCAATATAAAACGAACAGAAATTAATTAAAAAAAAACTTTTTCCACAAAATAAGTTTTTCAAAAAAAAAAAGTAAAGAACTCCATTAAACCAAAAATGAAACAAAAATAGAATCAAATAATCTACCAAACATACAACTACCACAAATCAGTATCAATAAATAAATATAACCCGAAACATACAGAAATTAAAATAAGTCAAACTCAAAACGAGTAGAAATTAAAATGAGTAGGGTTCTAAACCCCATGCGTTCTAAAAGCTTGAATATAATTTGTATTTACTGAAAAAAATTCAAATGAATTTAGTGAAAACAAATGTGTTTTGTCAGTTTAATGAACAAAATAGAATCAAATAATCTATCAAGCATACAACTACCACAAATCAGTATCAATAAAAAAAAATTAAACCCAAAACAAACAGAAATTAAAATATGTCAAACTCAAAACAAGCATAAATTAATATGAGTAGGGTTCAAAACCCCATGCGTTCTAAAAGCTAGAATATTATATGTATTTTACTGAAAAAAATTAAAATGAATTTTGTTAAAAAAATGTGTATGGTCAGTTTAATGAACAAAATAGAATCAAATAATCTACCAAGCATACAACTACCGCAAATCAGTATCAATAAATAAATTAAACCCGAAACAAACAGAAATTAAAATAAGTCAAACTCAAAACGAGCAGAAATTAAAATGAGTAGGGTTCTAAACCCCATGCGTTCTAAAATCTAGAATATAATATGTATTTACTGAAAAAAATTCAAATGAATTTAGTGAAAAAAATGTGTATTGTCAGTTTAATGAACAAAATAGAATCAAATAATCTACCAAGCATACCACAAATCAGTATCAGTAAAAAAATGAAATCCAAAACAAACAGAAATTAAAATAAGTCAAACTCAAAACGAGCAGAAATTAATCTGAGTAGGGCTCTAAACTCTATGCTTTCTAAAAGCTAGAATATAATTTTGTACTTTATTAAAAAAAATTTTTGAATGTTTCACTTTTGTAACCTTAAGAAATCAAAAATTAATTAATATTTTATGGAATAAATATCAGCATATGTAGATTAAACTGACAATGCATATTTTTTCAGTAAATTCATTTGAAATTTTTTCAGTTCTTTACTGAAAACTTTTGACACTAAGGGCTCAAAATCCTATTCTATGGCCAATAAAAATGTATTCTTTTTCTTTTTAATTCTTATATAGCAATTCTTTAAAAAAATTCTTTTTGATATTGTCACTTTTATAACTTTAAGAAATCAAAAATTATTTAAGATTATAAGGAATAAATATCAGCATATGTATATTAAACTGACAATGATTTTTTTCAGTAAATTCAATTGAATTTTTTTCAGTAAAGTACAAATTATATTCTGGCTTTTCGAAAGCGTAGTGTTTAGAACCCTATTCAGATTAAGTCTTGGTTACATCATTTGTTGGTTAAGCCTGGGAATAAATAAAAAAAAAAAAAAAAAAAAATCAAAATAAAATTTAAAAAAAAGTATTTTCAACTATGACTGAGGGAGGGGGTAATTTTCCTTAGGGAGTATTCTTAATGGAGTTGGAGAATTTTCCAAGAGAAAATTACAGTACTTTACAGTACTATAAGTTACCTTTATATACTACTAGTACCTTTATAGTACTCTTAAATTACTAAATAGTGCCTATATGATACCAAACGGCTTATTGTTTAGATTATAACCTTCTATTTCTAATAAAGCAGAATTATGATCCCTAAGCCAAGTTTCCATTAGCACCAGGATATGCGGCTCACTTTTAAATATTATTACAATAATATTTTGTCACGAAGCCTTGTTCTAAACATTTATTTTTGGAAACCAAAAATTTAAATGCAAGTGACACAATAAACTTCAGAAGGAAAGTATGACACAATAAACTTCCAGGAAAGTATCCGTTGATTTTGAATTGAATTTATCAAGTATTTTGGGCAATAGGTTGCATCAAGACTGGGCTGGGTAATTCTAGACAGAGAAAAGCCAAGACAGATAGTCCAAGTAATTGAGAGGCAAATGTTTAAATGGCTGGGGCACGGGTAAATGGCAGGAGTATGAATGACTCTCTTATTGGACATTATAACAGCACTTAAACCTATAGATAATAGCCTAAGCAATTAAAGTATTTCTGAAGGATAGATTGTCTTTGGACTCATCAAATTATTATTGTCTAAGCTTTTATAGAAAAAAAGGCGCCGAATGTAATGAACTTGCTTTGCTTATTTTTTGCACCGTAGTAATTTAGACAAAAATGTAGTATTTCCCTTGAAAATTAAAAAAATTAATACCGTTCTTGACACATTTTCTTGACTAATTATAAAAACATACATTGGTGGGCGTGTAATAATAATTTAAGCTCGAAAGATAACTAACTTACAATAATAATTCTTCTCATGATAAACATTACCTTATTAGTAGTCATGTTAAAATTACTGGGAATTACAAAGTTGAATTGGAGCTCTCAAGAAGGGATGTAGCTCCAACATTTTATTGGGGGAGGGGGGGGGGGGCAAGAGGGGTCTCAATCCGAAAAGTCAATAGCATGGGCTATAGAATCTTTTTTTTATCCAAATCATTGCCCGCCTGAAACAACGCCACTGCTTTGATGGGTATTTTTAGAAATAGAGTTAATTATGAATACATTTTTCAGTAATTCATTTGAATTTTTTTCTGCTCTATACTGAAAACGTTTGATACTAAGAGCTCAAAATCTTATTCTATGACAAAGAAAAATTATTCTTTTTCTTTTAAATTCTTATGCAGCAATTCTTTTAAAAGAATTCTTTTTAATGTTTTCATTTTTATAACTTTAAGAAATCAAAAATTAATTAAGATTTTAAGGAATAAATACCAGCATATGAATATTAAACTGAAAATGCAGATTTTTTTCAGTAAATTCATTTGAATTTTCTTCAGTAAAGAACAAATTATATTCTGGATTTTAGAAATCATAGGGTTTAGAACCCTATTCAGATTCTTGGTTACATCATGTCTTGGTTCAGCCTTGGCATGAATAAAAAAAAAATCGAAATTAAATTAAAAAAAAATTATTTTAAACTATGATTGGGAGAGGGGGTAATTTTCCTCGGGGAGTATTCTTAATAAAGTTGGAGAATTTTCCAAGAGAAAACACCTAAACCTATAGATAATAGCCTAAGTAATTAAAGTATTTCTGAAGGATTGACTGTCTTTGGGCTCCGAATCTAATGAACTAGCTTTGCTAATTTTTTGCACCGTAGTAATTTAGACGAAAATGTAGCATTTCCCTTGAAAATTTTGAATGAAAATTCTGTGAATGCGAAATAAAAAAAATTAATTAATACCGTTTTTGACACATTTTCTTGACTAATTATAAATACATACATAGGTGGGCGTCTAGTAATAATTTAAGCTCGAAAGATGACTAACTTACAATAATAATTCTTCTCATGTTAAAAATTACCTTATTAGCAGTCATGTTAAAATTACTGGGAATTACAAAGTTGAATCGGAGCTCTCAAGCAGGGATGTAGCTACAGCACTTTATTGGGCGGGGGGGGGAGATGGATCTCCAACCGACAGAGGTGGATCTAGGGGGGGGGGCGAGGGGGCACGCACCCCCAAGCGTAGTCTAAAGTACTGTAATTTACTTAATTAACCCAAGTTTGCGTTAATTAAACTTGCTTTTAACGCAAGTTTATCGGATCAACCTATTTTGCGCCCCCTAAATTGTTTTTATAGGATCGACCTATTTTTTGCCCTCACCCCCCATTAAAAAAAAATCCTGGATCCGCCCCTGCCATCTGAAAAGTCAAGAGCTTGGGATATAGAATCATTTTTTCTCCAAATCATTGCCCGCCTGAAACAACACCACTGCTTTCAAGGTTATTTTTAGAAATATAATTAATTATGAATAATTTTTTTGGCCATAGAATAGGATTTTGAGCTCTTAGTGTCAAACGTTTTCAGTAAAGAACTGAAAAAAATTCAAATGAATTTACTGAAAAAAATATGCATTGTCAGTTCAATGTTCATATGCTGATATTTATTCCATAAAATTTTAATTAATTTTTTATTTATTTAGGTTATAAAAGTGAAAACTTTAAAAAAATTTTTTTAACAAAGTACAAAATTATATTCTAGCTTTTAGAAAGCATAAGGTTTAGAACCCTACTCAGATTATTTTCTGCTCGTTTTGAGTTTGACATATTTTAATTTCTGTTTGTTCTGGGTTTCATTTATTTATTGATACTGATTTGGGGTAGTTGTCTGCTTGGTAGATTATTTGATTCTATTTTCTTCATTAAACTGACCATACACATGTTTTTCACTAAATTCATTTGAATTTGTTTTCAGTAAAATACAAATTATATTCTAGCTTTTAGAACGCATGGGGTTTAGAACCCAACTCATATTAATTTCTGCTTGTTTTGAGTTTGAATTATTTTAATTTCTGTTTGATTGATACTGATTTGTGGTAGTTGAATAATTGGTACATAATTTGATTCTATTTTTGTTCATTTTTGGTTTAATGGAGTTCTTTACTTTTTTTGAAAAACTTTGTGGAAAAAGTTTTTTTTTAATTAATTTACAGTTAAAACCCGTTTTTTCTTGCTTAATTTTTCTAATTACCATTTTGAATGTTTGGTTTAGTTTATTGTATGAAAAAAAATCACAAGTAATCAAGTTTATAGGAAATAACAAAGTTAGTTCTTCAAATAAAAACATTTGTGATTTAAAGTTTGCTTATTTGATTTTACTATTTTGTAAGGACAGTTTGTTTTATAATCCAAATTTTCTTTATTTATCTATTCTTTTTTTATATTATTTATTTTTATATTATTTTTTTTTACTCAATTTCCTTTAAAAGTACCAAAAATTGGTGCCTAAAAATACTTTCAAAACTTCAATTTTTAAAGTAATCTGTTTAGTTTGCTGAAGAAATGTTTTAATCATTGAATGATTCACCAGTTGATTTTCTATGCACTTGAAAGGAATACATTTAAATGGTAGTAAGAACTGATGAAAAATTGGTATAAGTTAGAAACAGTGGCTCTCCAGAAGAAGATGTAGAAGTGTAGAGACATTTTTAGGTTGCTATTTTTATGCTAATTTTTATGGTTTTGTTTGCGTTTTTGAAAATTCTCCCCCCCCCCTCCCAGATAGCCTGGGCTATATAGAACATAAAATAAAAAATTTTACAATTAGATTCCTTATTATATGGTAGTCATTATAACATAACTTATAGTCATATAAGTCTATATATGTCTATAGTCTTATAGTCACTAGTCTTATAAGGCTACGGGAAATCAGCTAAGAAGTTAAAATAGAAGGTCTAGTCCCAATGTTAAATTAGTCTTTCAAAACAGGATAATTCTGCTTAACCCTGACTTAGAGCGCGTTCTTTGCGTGCCATCAGGTTTTTCTGTTAGCGTAACGCACGGGAACAAACTATAATACATCCAGATAAGAAAAGATAATTAAAGTTAGTCAGTTTCCTGTTTTTAACACAAAAGGAGCTCCAGACAAATTTTCAGGTATGTAATGTTCAAACTGTCATTACTTGGTTATTTATTGCAAGACAAAGTTGGGATAAGCGCCAATGTGTCGAGATACATCTGATCTTCTTTGAGATTTAGCCACATTAGCTTTTTCTTGACAAAATTAAATGAAAATGGCGACGGAAATTGCATTGTCAAAACTAGGTTCCAAGTGTAGAAAATTGTTGTTTAATGCAGTGGAATACCAGGCGGACTAAAAATGTTCCTTCAGTTGCGTTCAAGCGTAAATATCGGCTTCTATCAAGGGATTTATTTCTTTGGTAAATATCTCGTAGTAACCTTATCAAAATTTTGGACAGACAGCAACAGGCCCTGGAAATATAGGTGACTTTAGTAGAGAGGGAGGTGCTACTCCGATTGCCCACCCCTGCTGCCACCTACAACTTTTTTAACACCAAATATGGGCAAAGAGTCCCTAAGGGAGATGGATTTCTGAGAAATTGATTGCGTAATCAAAGTGTGTCAATGACCTCTTTTTTCAAGGTCAATTTGTTTGTTGTTCGTCTAGGTGTAATAACTCCGGGACGAAGGTTGCACATGAGCATTGAATTCTAACGGGAACATTGTTATTGATCTAGGACTCGAGGGGGAAGTGAATTACCGAGAACTTGATTTGCATAATCGAGGAATTGTTTTCAGGGCAAAGTTTAGATCACACATGATAGCTGATGTCATGATTGATTGATTTGACACGAAAGGGGAATTAATTTGTTGTTTCTAAGGGGAATTATTGATTCACGAAAGGGGAATTAATTTGATGTTTTCAACGAGAATTGTTTCCGAGCGAATGTCTATATTAATGTCTTTGGAGTTCTACCAAGAGAATTTTTTCCGAGCGGATGTTTTGATCTTAGCGATGAATAGATTAACACGGGAATCAGGTTTCTTAGTAATTTCAAATGTGTCAGCGCAGAGATGCCAAATCAAAAGGAATACGCTGAAATTACGTTTAGGGATTATTTGGGCGAAACCGTTTTAGACATTTTATGGAATTATTTCGGCGAAACAGTTAGAGACATTTTAAAAGATGATTTAAAAGATGATTTTAGAAGAGGATTTCAGGGTGAAACTCTGTGGTCGTCATAATACACAAGTTCCATTTGAACAGTGTTGTGAGGTCCTCTACCACAACCCCAAAGGGTTCCGACCCCCCCCCCTAACCCAACCCCGAAGGGAAACCCCGGTCCTTAAAGGTTCTCCGGGCCCCCAAAGGATCCTCAACACTACTAAAGCTCCTGAGCCCCGAATATAATATATTTGGGAGGCATTATTGCATCTGTTCAGATCAAATCGTTATTTTAGGAACTAATTTCGGCGAAGCAGTTAGAGACATTTTAAAAGACGATTTTTGGAGAGATTTTAGAAGAGGATTTGATGGTGAAACTTTGTGGTTTTCATAATACACAAGTTCCATTTGGACAGTGTCGTGAAGTCCTCTACCCCAACCCCCAAGGGTTCCGATGCCCCTACCCCAACCCCAAAGGACCACCCGGCCCTCAAGGGTCCCACAGACCCTCAAAGGCCCTCCCCGGGCCCCGTCTTTCGTTGATGTGTGTTGTCTGAAACTTATGATTTGGGATATGTAAATTACTATTTCGGACTTTTCTGAGCTAGATTTCTTAGTCTTTCGTTGGTGTGTGTTGTCTGAAACCTATGATTTGGGATGGGTGGATTGCAATTTTTGACTTTTCTGAGCTGGATTTCTGAGCCGTTCATAGGTGTGTGTTGTCTGAAACTTATGATTTGGGATGGTTAATTTGCTATTTCCGGCTTTTATTAGCTAGGTTTCTTAGCCTTTCATAGGTGTGTGTTCTCAGAAAATTATGATTTGGGATGCGTAGTTTGCTATTTGGACTTTTCAGAGCTAGGATTCTTAGTCTCTCATAGGTATTTGTTGTCTGAAACCTATAGTTTGGGATGAATAGTTTGTTATTTCAGGCTTTTATGAGCTAGGTTTCTTAGCCTTTCATAGGTGTGTGTTGACTGAAACTTATGATTTGGGATATGTAAATTACTATTTCGGGCTTTTCTGAGTTGGATTTCTTAGTCTTTCATAGGTTTGTGTTGTCTGAAACCTATGATTTGGGATGTGTGGGTTGCTATTTTTTGACTTTTTCCGAGCTGGATTTCTTAGCCGTTCATAGGTGAGTGTTGTCTGAAACTTATGATTTGGGATGGTTAATTTGCTGTTTCCGGCTTTTATTAGCTAGGTTTCTTAGCCTTTCATAGGTGTGTGTTGTCAGAAAATTATGACTTGGGATGTGTACTTTACTGTTTGGACTTTTCAGAGCTATGATTCTTAGTCCATTATAGATGTTTGTTGTCTGAAACCAATAATTTGGGATGAGTAGATTGCTAATTCAAGCTTTTATGAGCTAGGTTTCTTAGCCTTTCGTAGGTGTGTGTTGACTGAAACTTATGATTTGGGATATGTAAAGTACTATTTCGGGCTTTTCTAAGCTAGATCTCTTAGTCTTTCGTTGGTGTGTGTTCTCTGAAACCTATGATTCGGGATGTGCGGGTTACTGTTTTTGACTTTTCTGAGCTGAATTTCTTAGCCTTTCATAGGTGTGTGTTGACTGAAACCTATGATTTGGGATGAGTGGTTTGCAATTTTTGTCTTTTCTGAGCTAGTTTTCTTAGCCTTTCATAGGTGTGTGTTGTCAGAAAATTATGATTTGGGATGTGTACTTTACTTTTTAGACTTTTCAGAGCTATGATTCATAGTCCCTCATAAGCGTTTGTTGTCTGAAACTTCTAGTTTGGGATGAATAGTTTGCTATTTCAGGCTTTTCTGAGCTAAGGTTTCCTAGTATTTCGTAGGTGAATGTTGTCTGAAACTTATGATTTGGGATATGTAAATTACTATTTCTGGGCTTTTCTAAGCTAGATTTCTTAGTCTTTCGCTGGTGTGTGTTGTCTGAAACCCATGATTTGGGATGGGTGGATTGCTATTTTTGACTTTTCTGAGCTGGATTTCTTAGCCTTTCATAGGTGTGAGCTGTCTGAAACCTATGATTTGGGATGCTTAATTTGCTATTTTTGACTTTTCTGAGCTAGGTTTCTTAGCCTTTCATAGGTGTGTGCTGTCAGAAAATTATGATTTGGGATTTGTGGTTTGCTTTTTTGGACTTTTCAGAGCTAGGATTCATACTCCCTCATAGGTGTTTGTTGTCTGAAACCTATAGTTTGGGATGTGTAGTTTTCTATTTCAGGCTTGTCTTAGTCTGATTGCTTGTTAGTTCGTTGCTGTTTATTTTCTTAAGCCTGGGAGTTTGTGAGTTTTGGCTGCTATTTTTTTACCAGTCATATAATGAGCTTTTTTCCGATCGTAGGTGTGTGTTGTAATAAACATAGTAGTCTGATGACTTTGGTGGCTATTTTTTGACTTTTTTGAGATGTAGTTCATAGTCTTTCATGGGTATATGTTGACTGTAAACTCTGATTTAGGATGAATGGTTTGCTATTTTTGAATTTTCTGAGCTGGATTTATTAGCCGTTCATAGGTGAGTGTTGTCTGAAACCTATGATTTGGGATGGTTAATTTGCTATTTTTGACTTTTCTGAGCTAGGTTTCTTCGCCTTTCATAGGTGTGTGTTGTCAGAAAAATATGATTTGGGATGTGTAGTTTGCTATTTGGACTTTTCAGAGCTAGGATTCTTAGTCCCTCATAGGTGTTTGTTGTCTGAAACCAATAGTTTGGGATGAGTAGTTTGCTATTTCAGGCTTTTATGAGCTAGGTTTCTTAGCCTTTCGTAGGTGTGGGTTGACTAAAACTTATGATTTGGGATACGTAATTTGCTATTTCCGACTTTTCATAACCAGATTTCTTAATCTTTCGTAGGTGTGTGGTGTCTGAAACCTATGATTTGGGATGTGTGGGTTGCTATTTTTTGACTTTTCTGAGCTGGATTTCTTAGCCTTTCGTAGGTGTTTGTTGACTGAAACCTATGATTTGGGAATGAATGGTTTGCCATTTTTGACTTCCGAGCTAGATTTCTTAGCCTTTCATAGGCGTGTGCTTTCAGAAAATTATGATTTGGGAGGTGTAGTTTGCTTTTTGGACTTTTCAGAGCTAGGATTCTTAGTCCCTTTTAGGTGTTTCTTGTCTGAAACTTCTAGTTTGGGATGAGTAGATTGCTATTTCAGGCTTTTCTGAGCTAAGGTTTCTTAGTATTTCCTAGATGAATGTTGTCTGAAACTTATAATTTGGGATATGTAAATTGCTGTTTTGAGCTTTTCTGAGTTGTATTTCTTGGTCTTTCATAGGTAAGTGTTGTCTGAAACCCATAATTTGGGATGGGTGGTTTGCTATTTTTGACTTTTCTGAGCTTGAGTTCTTACCCTTTCATATGGGTGTGTTGTCAGAAAATTATGATTTGGGATGTGTAGTTTGCTAGTTGGACTTTTCAGAGATAGGATTCCTAGTCTCTCATAGACGTTTGTTGTCTGAAACCTATAGTTTGGGATGAAAAGTTTGCTATTTCAGGCTTTTATGAGCTAGGTTTCCTAGTATTTCGTAGGTGTGTGTTGTCTGAAACTTATGATTTGGGATATGTAAATTACTATTTCGGACTTTACTGAGCTAGATTTCTTAGTTTTTTGTTGATGTGTGTTGTCTGAAAACTATGATTGGGGTAGGGTGAAATGCTATTTTGACTTTTCTGTGCTGGATTTAATAGCCGTTCATAGGTAAGTGTTGTCTGAAATTTATGATTTGGGATGGTTAATTTGCTATTTCCGGCTTTTATTAGCTAGGTTTCTTAGCCTTTCATAGGTGTGTGTTGTCAGAAAATTATGATTTGGGATGTGTAGTTTGCTGTTTGGACTTTTCAGAGCTAGGATTCTTAGTCCATCATAGGTGTTTGTTGTCTGAAACCAATAGTTTGGGATGAGTAGTTTGCTATTTCAGGCTTTTATGAGTTAGGTTTCTTAGCCTTGCGTAGGTGTGTGTTGACTGAAACTTATGATTTAGGATATGTAAATTACTATTTCGGGCTTTTCTAAGCTAGATTTCTTAGTTTTTCGTTCGTGTGTCTTGTCTGAAACCTACGATTTGAGATGTGTGGATTGCTACTTTTGACTTTTCTGAGCTGGATTTCTTAGGCTTTCATAGGTGTGTGCTGACTGAAACCTATGTTTGGGATTAGTGGTTTGCTATTTTTGTCTTTTCTGACCTAGATTTCTTAGCCTTTCATAGGTGTGTGTTGTCAGAAAATAATGATTTTGGATGTGTAGTTTGCTTTTTTGGACTTTTCAGAGCTAGGATTCTTAGTCTCTCATGGGCGTTTGTTGTCTGAAACTTCTAGTTTGGGATGAATAGTTTGCTATTTCAGGCTTTTCTGAGCTAAGGTTTCCTAGTATTTCGTAGCTGAATGTTGTCTGAAACTTATGATTTTGGACATGTAAATTACTATTTCGGGCTTTTCTAAGCTAGATTTCTTAGTCTTTCGTTGGTGTGTGTTGTCTA
This sequence comes from Artemia sp. Qi Xiang Cuo, assembly GCF_049724085.1. NCBI lineage: Eukaryota > Metazoa > Arthropoda > Branchiopoda > Anostraca > Artemiidae > Artemia > Artemia sp. Qi Xiang Cuo. Next base: position 55,852,747 of record NC_142811.1, read on the forward strand.
AAACCTATGATTTGGGACGGGTGGATTGCTACTTTTGACTTTTCTGAGCTGGATTTCTTAGCCTTTCATAGGTGTGTCTTGTCTGAAACCTATGATTTGGGATGGTTAATTTGCTATTTTGAATTTTCTGAGCTAGTTTTCTTAGCCATTCATAGGTGAGTGCGGTCAGAAAATTATTATTTGGGATGTTTAGTTTGCTTTTTGGACTTTTCAAAGCTAGGATTCTTAGTTCCTAATAGGTGTGTGTTGTCTGAAACCAACAGTTGGGGGTGAGTAGTTTGCTATTTAAGGCTTTTCTCAGCTAAGGTTTGTTAGTAGTTCGTAGGTGTGTGTTGTCTGAAACCTATGATTTGAGGTGTGTAATTTGCTATTTTTGACTTTTCTAAGCTAGATTTCTTAGTCTTTCGTAGGTGTGTGTTGTCTGAAACCTATGATTTGGATTGTGTGGGCTGCTATTTTTTGAATTTTCTTAGCTGGATTTCTTAGCCTTTCTTAGGGGTGTGTTGACTGAAATCAATGATTTGGTAGGTTTGGTTTGCCATTATTGACTTTTCTGAGCGAGATTTCTTAGCCTTTCATTGGTGTGTGCTGTCAGAAAATTATGATTTGTGAGATGTAGTTTACTTTTTAGACTTTTCAGAGCTAGGATTCTTAGTCCATCATAGGCGTTTGTTGTCTGAAACTTCTAGTTTTGGATGATTAGTTGGCTATTTCAGGCTTTTCTGAGCTAAGGTTTCTTAGTATTTCGTAGGTGAATATTGCTGAAACTTATGATTTAGGATATGTAAATTACTATTTCGGGCTTTTCTAAGCTAGATTTCTTGTCTTTCGTTGGTGTGTGTTGTCTGAAACCTATGATTTGGGATGTGTGGGTTGCTATTTTTTTGACTTTTCTGAGCTAGATTTCTTAGCCTTTCATAGGTGTGTGCTGTCGGAAAATTATGATTTGGGATTTGTAGTTTGCTTTTTTGACTTTTCAGAACTAGGATTTTTAGTCTCTTATAGTTGTTTGTTGTCTGAAACCAACAGTTTGGGATGAGTAGTTGGATATTTCAGGCTTTTCTGAGCTAAGGTTTCTTAGTATTTCGTAGGTGCGTGTTGTCTGAAACTTATGATTTGAGGTGTGTAATTTGCTATTTCCGACATGATCAATTCTATTTCCCCAAAGTAATATAAAAAGTTTCCACTTCAGTTCAGATTTTTCTCAAAGAGATGAAAAAATTTAAAATACTGTTCCAAATTTTTCAAAGAAGATAGAAAAGTTCAAGTTCTCTTCTGAATTTTACCAAAGAACACAATCCAATTCTAATTTCCCCAGAGAAAATAAAAAGCTCCCACTTCAGTTTTAAGTTCACCAAGACATAAATAATTTAAAGTTTAGTTCAAATTTTTCCGTAGAAGATAGGAAAAGTTATACTATGATTTTTGATTATTTTCCATGAAGATAAAAAGTTTCACTTTAATTCTAAATTTTCTTAAATTCAGTTCCGACTTTTCTCAAAGAGATGAAAAAATTTAAAATACTCTTCCAAATTTTTCATAGAAGATAGAAAAGTTCAAGTTCTCCTTTGAATTTTACCAAAGAACACAATTCAATTCTAATTTCTCTAGAGAAAATAAGAATCTTCCACTTCAGTTTCAATTTCACCAAGACATAAAAAATATAAAGTTCACTTCTAAATTTTTCCGTAGAAGATAGGAAAAGTTATACTATGATTGTGATTATTTTCCATGAAGATAAAAAGTTTCACTTTAATTCTAAATTTTCTTAAATTCAATTCCGACCTTTCTCAAAGAGATAAAAAAAAATTAAAGTTCTGTTCCAAATATTTTCCCGGAAGAAGAAAAGTTCAACTTCGATTCTGAATTTTCTCAATGAAAATAAAATAAGTTATTGATCAAATCTATTTTCCCAAAATAATATAAAAATTTCCACTTCAGTTCAGATTTTTTTCTCAAAGAGATGAAGAAATTTAAAGTCCTGTTCCAAGTTTTTCATAGAAGATAGGAACAGTTATACTTTGATCGTGAATATTCAAGTTCTATTCTGAATTTTACCGAAGAACTCGATTCAATTCTAATTTTCCCAATAAAAAATTTAAAGTTCAGTTCTAATTTTTTCCATAGAAGATAGAAAAAGTTACATTATGATTGTGATTATTTTCCATGAAGATAAAAAGTTTCACTTTAATTATAAATTTTCTTAAATTCAGTTCCGACTTTTTCTCAAAGAGATGAAAAATTTAAAGTTCTGTTCCAAATTTTTCATAGAAGATAGGAAAAGTTATACTTTGATTGTGAATATTCTTCATGAAGATATGGAGCTCCACTTTAATTCTGGCTCCACTTTAATTCTTAGTTTTCTCGAAGAACAGCAAAATGTACAAGTTCTCTTCTGAATTTTCTTAGAGAAGAGAAAAAAAAAGTTAGCTCAATTCTGAAATTTACCAATGAAAATGAATAAGCTTTCATTTCAGTTCCTAATTTCTCAAAGACATAAAAAATTTAAAGTTCAATTTTAAATTTAAAATTTTTTCATCTCTTTGAGAAAAGTTGGAACTGAATTTAAGAAAGTTTAGAATTAAAGTGAAACTTTTTATCTTCATGGAAAATAATCACAAATCATAGTATAACTTTTCCTATCTTCTACGGAAAAATTTGAACTAAACTTTACACTTTTTATGTCTTGAATAACAAACAGCTGAGACGAGCGCTTATTATTTTCTCTGAATAAAAAAGAATTTAATTGTATTCTTTGGTAAAAATCAAAAGAGATATTTAACTTCTCTAACTTCTTTAAAAAATTGGAACAGTATTTAAAATTTTTTCATATCATTGAGAAAAAGCTGAACTGAAGTGGAAACTTTTTATATTATTTTGGGGAAATAAAATTGATCAAGTCAGAAATAGCAAAGTACACACCTCAAATCATAAGTTTCAGACAATACACACCTACGAAATACTAACAAACCTTAGCTCAGAAAAGCCTGAAATAGCCAACTACTCATCCCAAACTGTTGGTTTCAGACAACAAACACCTATGAGGGACTAAGAATCCTAGCTTTGAAAAGTCCAAAAAGCAAACTACAAATCCCAAATCATAATTGGCTGACAGCACACACCTATGAAAGGCTAAGAAATCTAGCTCAGAAAAGTCAAAAATAGCATATCACTCATCCCAAATCATAGGTTTCAGTCAACACAGACCTATGAAAGGCTAAGAAATCCAGCTCAGAAAATTAAAACAAATAGCAACCCACACATCCCAAATCATAGGTTTCAGACAACCTACACCAACGAAAGACAAGAAATCTAGCTTAGAAAAGCCCGAAATAGTAATTTACATATCCCAAATCATAAGTTTCAGACAACATTCACCTACGAAATATTAAGAAACCTTAGCTCAGAAAAGCCTAAAATAGCCAACAACTCATCCCAAACTAGAAGTTTCAGCCAACAAACACCTATGAGGGACTAAGAATCCTAGCTCTGAAAAGTACAAAAAGTAAACTACACCTCCCAAATTATAATTTTTCTGAAAGCACACACCTATGAAAGGCTAAGAAATCTAGCTCAGAAAAGTCAAAAGTGGCAAACCAATCATCCCAAATCATAGGTTTCAGTCAACACACCCCTACGAAAGGCTAAGAAATCCAGCTCAGAAAAGTCAAAAAATTGCAACCCACACAATCCAAATCATAGGTTTCAGACAACACACACCTACGAAAGACTAAGAAATCTAGCTCAGAAAAGTGAAAAATAGCAAATTACAAACCTCAAATCATAGGTTTCAGATAACACACACCTACGAAATACTAAGAAACCTTAGCTCAGAAAAGCCTGAAATAGCAAACTACTCATCCCAAACTATAGGTTTCAGACAACAAACACCTATGAGGGACTAAGAATCCTAGCTTTGAAAAGTCCAAAAAGCAAACTACAACTCCCAAATCATAATTTTCTGACAGCACACACCTATGAAAGGCTAAGAAACCTAGCTCAGAAAAGTAAAAAATACCAAATTAACCATCCCAAATCATAGGTTTCAGACAACACACTCCTATGAAAGGCTAAGAAATCCTGCTCGGAAAAGTCAAAAATAGCAATCCACTCATCCCAAATCAAAGGTTTCAGACAACACACACCAACTAAAGACTAAGAAATCTAGCTTAGAAAAGCCCGAAATAGTAATTTACATATCCCAAATCATAAGTTTCAGACAACATTCACCTACGAAATACTAGGAAACCTTAGCTCAGAAAAGCCTGAAATAGCAAACTATTCATCCCAAACTAGAAGTTTCAGACAACAAACGCCTATGAGGGACTAAGAATCATAGCTCTGAAAAGTCCAAAAAGCAAACTACACATCCCAAATCATAATTTTCTCCCAAATCATAATTTTCTGACAACACACACCTATGAAAGGCTAAGAAACCTAGCTAATAAAAGCCGGAAATAGCAAATTAACCATCCCAAATCATAAGTTTCAGACAACACTCACCTATAAACGGCTATTAAATCCAGCTCAGAAAAGTCAAAATAGCATTCCACCCATCCCAAATCATAGGTTTCAGACAACACACAACAACGAAAGACTAAGATATCTAGCTCAGAAAAGTCCGAAATAGTAATTTACATATCCCAAATCGTAAGTTTCAGGCAACACCTACGAAATACTAGGAAACCTAGCTCATAAAAGCCTGAAATAGCAAACTATTCATCCCAAACTATAGGGTTTAGACAACAAACGTCTATGAGAGACTAAGAATCCTAGCTCTGAAAAGTTCAACGAACAAGCTACACATCCCAAATCATAATCTTCTGACAAACCACAGCTGTGAAAGGGTAAGAAATCAAGCTCAGAAAAGTCAAAAATAGCCAACACCCATCCCAAATCATGGGTTTCAGACAACACTTACCTATGAAAGACTAAGAAATCCAACTCAGACAAGCTCGAAATAGTAATTTACATATCCCAAATCATAAGTTTCAGACAACATTCACCAAGGAAATACTAAGAAACCTTAGCTCAGAAAAGCCTGAAATAGCCAACTACTCATCCCAAACTAGAAGTTTCAGACAAGAAACACCTATGAGGGACTAAGAATACTAGCTCTGAAAAGTCCAAAAAGCAAACTACACCTCCCAAATCATAATTTTCTGAAAGCACACACCTATGAAAGGCTAAGAAATCTAGCTCAGAAAAGTCAAAAATGGCAAACCACTCATTTCCCAAATCATAGGTTTCAGTCAACAAACACCTACGAAAGGTTAAGAAATCCAGCTCAGAAAAGTCAAAAAATAGCAACCCACACCTCCCAAATCATAGTTTTCAGACGCCACACACCTACGAGAGACTAAGAAATACGGTTATGAAAAGTCGGAAATTTTAAATTACATATCCCAAATCATAAGTTTCAGTCAACACACACCTATGAATGACTCAGAAACCTAGTTCATAAAAGCCTGAAATAGCAAACTACTTATCCCAAACTATTGCTTTCAGACAACAAACACCTATGAGGGACTAAGAATCCTAGCTCTGAAAAGTCCAAATAGCAAACTACACATCCCATTCATAATTTTCTGACAACACACACCTATGAAAGGCTAAGAAACCTAGCTCAGAAAAGTCAAAAATAGCAAATTAACCATCCCAAATCATAGGTTTCAGACAACACTCACCTATGAACGGCTAAGAAATCCAGCTCAGAAAAGTCAAAACTAGCAAACCATTCATCCCAAATCATAGGTTTCAGTCAACACATCCCTACGAAAGGCTAAGAAATCCAGCTCAGAAAAGTAAAAAAATAGCAATCCACACAATCCAAATCATAGGTTTCAGACAACACACACCTACGAAAGACTAAGAAATCTGGCTATAAAAAGTCAAAAAATAGCAAACCACACAATCCAAATCATAGGTTTCAGACAACAAACACCTACGAAATACTAAGAAATCTGGCTATGAAAAGCCTGAAATAGCAAACTACTCATCCCAAACTTTAGGTTTCAGACAACAAACACCTATGAGGGAGTATGAATCCTAGCTCTGAAAAGTCCAAAAGCAAACTACAAATCCCAAATCATAATTTTCTGACAGCACACACCTATGAAAGGCTAAGAAACCTAGCTCAGAAAAGTCAAAAATAGCAAATTAAGCATCCCAAATCATAAGTTTCAGACAACACACACCTATGAAAGGCTAAGAAATGCAGCTCAGAAAAGTCAAAAATAGCAATCCACCCATCCCAAATCATAGGTTTCAGACAACACACACCAACGAAAGACTAAGAAATCTAGCTTAGAAAAGCCCGAAATAGTAATTTACATATCCCAAATCATAAGTTTCAGACAACATTCAACTACGAAATACTAGGAAACCTTAGCTCAGAAAAGCCTGAAATAGCAAACTATTCATCCCAAACTAGAAGTTTAAGACAACAAACGCCTATGAGAGACTATGAATCATAGCTCTGAAAAGTCTAAAAAGCAAACTACACATCCCAAATCATAATTTTCTGACAACACACACCTATGAAAGGCTAAGAAATCTAGTTTAGAAAAGTCAAAAATAGCAAACCACTCATCCCAATCATAGGTTTCAGACAACACACACCTATGAAAGGCTAAGAAATCCAGCTCAGAAAAGTCAGAAGTAGCAACCCACCCATCCCAAATCATAGGTTTCAGACAACACGCACCTACGAAAGACTAAGAAACCTATCTTAGAAAAGCCCGAAATAGTAATTTAAATATCCCAAATCATAAATTTCAGTCAACACACACCTACGCAAAGCTAAGAAACCTAGCTCATAAAAGCTTGAAATACCAAACTATTCATCCCAAACTATTGGTTTCAGACAACAAACACCTATGATGGACTAAGAATCATAGCTCTGAAAAGTCCAAATGGCAAACTACACATCCCAAATCATAATTTTCTGACAACACACCCTATGAAAGGCTAAGAAACCTAGCTAATAAAAGCCGGAAATAGCAAATTAACCATCCCAAATCATAAGTTTCAGACAACACACACCTATGAACGGCTCAGAAATCCAGCTCAGAAAAGTCAAAAATTGCAATCCACCCATCCCGAATCATAGGTTTCAGACAACACACACCAACAGAAGACTAAGAAATCTAGCTCAGAAAAGTTCGAAATAGTAATTTACATATCACAAATCATAAGTTTCAGACAACACACATCAACGAAAGACGGGGTCCGGGGAGGGCTCTTGAGGGTCAGGGGGACCCTTTAGGGCCGGGTGGTCCTTCGGGGTTGGGGTAGGGGGATCGGAACCCTTTGGGGTTGGGGTAGAGGACCTCACGACACTGTCCAAATGGAACTTGTGTATTATGACAACCACAGAGTTTCACCCTCAAATCCTCTTCTAAAATCTCTCCAAAAATCGTCTTTTAAAATGTCTCTAACTGTTTCGCCGAAATAATTCCCTAAAATGATAATTTGTTCTGAAAAGATATAATAAAGCCTTAAAAGAGTATTAAAATGGGGGCTCAGGAGCCTTTGGGGCGCCGGGGGCCCTTTGGGAGCCCGGAGAACCTTTGAGGACCGGGGGCTGCCTTGGGGGTTGGGGTGGGGGGGGGGGATCGGAACCCTTTGGGGTTGTGGTAGAGGACCTCACAACACTTTGCAAATGGAACTTGTGTATTATGACGACCACAGAGTTTCACCCTCAAATCCTCTTCTAAAATCATCTTTTAAAATGTCTCTAACTGTTTCGCCGAAATAATTCCATAAAATGTCTAAAACGGTTTCGCCCAAATAATCCCTAAACGTAATTTCAGCGTATTCCTTTTGTTTTTGGCATCTCTGCGCTGACACATTTGAAATTACTAAGAAACCTGATTCCCGTGTTAATCTATTCATCGCTAAGATCAAAACATCCGCTCGGAAACAATTCTCTTGGTAGAACTCCAAAGACATTAATATAGACATTCGCTCGGAAACAATTCTCTTTGGAAACATCAAATTAATTCCCCTTTCGTGAATCAATAATTCCCCTTAGAAACAACAAATTAATTCCCGTTTCGTGTCAAATCAATCAATCATGACATCAGCTGTCATGTGTGATCTAAACTTTGCTCTGGAAACAATTCCTCGATTATGCAAATCAAGTTCTCGGTAATTCACTTCCCCCTCGAGTCCTAGATCAATAACAATGTTCCCGTTAGAATTCAATGCTCATGTGCAACCTTTGCCCCGGAGTTATTACACCTAGAAGAAACAACAAACAAATCGACCTTGAAAAAAGAGGTCATTGACACACTTTGATTACGCAATCAATTTCTAAGAAATCCATCTCCCCTAGGGACTCTATGCCCATATTTGGTGTTAAAAAAAAGTTGTAGGTGGCAGCAGGGGTGGGCAATCGGAGTAGCACCTCCCTCTCTACTGACTTTGTCGAAACTTCACTGAACATGTAAAACAGATGAGAAATAATAGGTGTCGAAATTCCAGGATCCACTGACGAAACCATAGGCACCATAGCTGTCGAATTTACGGGTGCTTTCTGCGCAACGAGAGATTTTGATGATTATTATTTCTAATAATAGCCTATTTCAGATGAAAGAACATTTAAACAAAAGGTTTTTTTTAAACTTGGAAGTTTTACTTACAGACACTGGATTTTTCCATCATCTGAGTAACTGCCGCTTGGCCTCATACCATGCAGGGGCGTAATTTGCTATGGGGCTGGGGGGGGCAGTTGACCCCCCAAGACCTCGTTTTGCCCCCCCCCCCAGATTTTTTTGGATTATACCCTTATTTATCCTTCATCCGAATAAAAAATACAAATTTTATCGAATACAAAATCTTATACGAAATGACGTGTAGGCTTATGTTTGGGACGAAACTAAGAATCTGCATAAGAAAATAAAATCCACTAAATCAAATAAACTTCTTAGATTTCTTGAAATCCACTCCCGTTTTCCTAGACCCTATCCCTTCCAAAATGCTAGTGAAACAATTTTGTTATACTAAATTTGTTATACTAAATACTTAATAATGTATATTAAAATTTTTTGTACCAATTTTGTTATACCAAATACTACATACTAGAAACGATTTTGTTAGTTTTATTACTTCTACTTTTTGCATAGTCTTTTATGCTTTTATATATTAAATGAAGTTGAAGAAAAATAAAGAAACAAGAATATACGTGTCAAATACACCAGGTTCCGCCCACAAGTATTCCCTAAGTATTTAGATGGGTGTCAAATTGGGTTCCGACTTGCGCATCGAAAACAGGTAACTTTTTTGTTGTGTCGAATTTGTAGGTGAAAATGCTCTAATTTCGGAAAATCGGAGTTTGATACCCTTTTCAGTCAAAACTTCAAACTTCTCATCAAACAGTTAGATTCCTAGATGTTTTTCCTACATACTGAAACCCTTTTCAAACCGAAAGTCTTTAAATTAAGACTTTTAGAGTAGAAAAACTGGTTTTTTACAAAAACTGTTGAATCATCGGTACCTTTACCCTATAGTCTTATAGTCACTTGTATAGTCTATAGTCTTATACTCAAATAAGTCTATAGTCTTACAGTCACTTATAGTCTATATAACATATAGTCATTATAGCTCTTTTTTAACATAGTAGTCACTATCCCATAGTACACTAATGAAGAAGTTCTGCAGGTTTTGAATAATTTTTAATTTCCCAACTGTTAAGAGGTTTGACGGAGTGGTGACCCTACAAGAGGTTGAGGGGGGTAACTGCTCCCCACCCAATAATTTGGAGAGAAAAATATCATACAGCACATGCCCCTTGACTATCCGGATATGAACCCCCCTTGTCCCCCCCCCCAATAAAAATGCATGAGATTAGCCCCCGACCCTATTCTTATTTATGGTAATATCTGTTGTTTTAAATTGGAATTTGTTATATGTCCTAATTTTTGTTCATTTTAAATTTCATTTATTAATTTATAGTAATGTTTGTTCTTGTCAGGTCTAACTTGATTATTGATTTTTCCAATTGTTTTATGTTTTATTTATTCATTTGTAGTAATCTATAGTATTTCCTTTAGTTTATAGTTTGATTTATTATATGAGTATGTCTACTCGTTTTAGATTTTAATATCACCATAATAGCCTAACAGTAAAAGGAGAGAAGGTGGAGTTAAAAAATATTGCTTTTTTTTTCATAACTTTGTTTGGGAAATATTTTAATTTTTTTTATTTTTTTTGGATTGGCATGGTATTATTCATGGTATAGAATAGACGTCGTATGCTTTTCTGCCTAAGAACTAATGTGTTGGATTTTAACCCAAATTTAAGACTAAAATTGATTAATCAATCCAAATTTTCAGTATATTTGATTAGCATGTTTTAATAATACTCTTAATCAGGAATTCAGGGGGACGTACAGGGCTCAAGCCATCCTGACCCCCCATCCTATGAAGACCCTTGTTTATAAACGAATCTTAATTCACCATTCTGTCTAAAGAACTTTTTTAATGTATTTCTTATGCTTTTTTATGTTGTTTTTCGTTTTTGTGAAAAATGACGAAAAGTTGAGATGTCACCTGACATCTTATCTATGGCATCTTGTTCCATCACTTATTAAAATAATCGCTTTATGTTTTATTTTTCGTAACAGATAGGGAATTTAAACAAGATTTCAGCTTTTGTTTTTAGACAAAATTAGGCAATGTTATTTTATAAACAGTTTGGTTCTAAGATTTGTTTTTTTCAATTGTTTTAAGCTTTTCTGGCTAAGAACTAAAGAGTTGGATTGTAATTTATATTTGAGGCTAAAATTTGAGATTCAGTCGAAATTTTCGATATTTTTGACCAATAAATTTCTGATAATATTCTTTATGAGGAATTCAGGTGGATGTGTAGGGGGATTTGAATCATATGGATCCATTATTTGTAGAATTTTGGTTGTATATGGAATTAAAGCCATCCTGGCCTCCATTCTGTGAATAAATACCTTCTTAATCATCCTGTGAATACCCTTGAATATAGACAAACCTTAATTTACCATTCTATTAAAAGAACCTTTCTATGTATTTTTTATGCTCTTTAATGTTATTTTTGATTTTTTTTGAAAAATAACAAAAAAATTATATGTCATGTGACATTTTATCTTAATCCATCAATTATTAAAATATTCTTTTTGTATTGTATTTTTCTTTAACTGATAGTCTATTTAAACAAGAGTTCATTTTTTTTTTAATAAGATTAAGCTATTTTATGCTATTTTATAACCAATTTTGCTTAAAATGTTTGTCAGTAGAATCTAGGAAGAGTCACAGACCCTTTTAATGTCTCCTATCACGCAATGGAATTGTAAGGAGATACAATCACAATGGTGCATACATGCTATGAAGGGTCTGTTTTGGGCTGAGGTGAATGGTGAACATGCCAAACAAAAGTTGGCATGCTAGAGAAAAATAGAACTGAAAAATTTTGCCTTGAGCGGTGTAGCTGTTGAAGGGGCTACAGACTTGTTTTGTGCCTTCAATCATACAGGTCGGGAGTCTTGTATGATTCCAGCTCAAACATGATGCAGCATACCTACGTTTGGGCTATAGTGAGAGGAGTGTAACTTTTTTTAGGGCCACTTGCCTATTGTTGTTCTCCAATCCTAGAGATTGAACATCCTTGCGTGATTCTGGTTCGAATAAGGTATTACATGCCTAGCTTACTTTTAGACAGTCAACAGTGGGAGATGAGATACCAGAGGAACCAGGGGATAACTGTGGTCCTCTCTTCATACGTTGAAATTATTGGATGATTCCCGCCAAAGAGTCAGTAACATGCCTAACTTTCTTTTTAAATTTGGTGATGGGACGGGGACTGACTGGTTTTGACAGGCAACTGGCCTACTAGGTTTTCCAATTATACATATTAAAAATTATAACCTGAGTTGAGTTCAAACAAGGTGCAACGCGTCATCGCAAAGTTCTTCGTGACAATATCCAAGGAATCACAAAGCCGGCTGTCAGAAGACTGGCTCGCCGAGGTGGTGTAAAACGTATATCTGGCCTAATTTACGAGGAAACCAGAGGACCCGTACGTGCAGCAGTTTAAACATTTGGCTCTCAATTACTTGGACTATCTGTCTTGGCCTTTTATTTCTACAATTAGCCATGTCTTGATGCCTACTGGAAAATACTTAATTTTCAGTTCAAGAATTCAGCGAGTTGTTTCGCTGCTTGGTCTACCTCGTTTTTGCAACGACTTCAATCTTTTTCTCACTGCACGTTCTACATTAGGTATTGACCGATTGGAGGCATATAGTGGAATTGTTTCAATTTTGTTGCCAACCTTGAAGCCATATAGCCGATGTGTCAGAAGAGTTGATACTTTCAGAATTTCACCAATCTCATCTTCTTTCGATGTTTAAAGAATGGTGTCCTGCATCGTAGTTGCCCAACTGCTAGTTTTGCTTTAACAAAAAAGGGCCAGTATCATTATTTTTGGCCCTTACAGTTATCGAATTAATATGGACTTGACGAAATTTCTTGTGCGCTGAAGTCCCATTGCAATCCTTCTGTTATTCTAGTTCCAATAGTGTACAACATCCCCAAACTTTTTACTAAAACTTGTTTGTGAAAAATGGACAATTTGCATAATTGAAGGCCCTGGCCCCGGGATTGTGTGCGTCATATCTTCCTTGGTGTCATATTTATCGGAGTCTTTTTTTTTTTACTATTCTGGGCAAAATTCCTATCCTGAAATTTAGGTTTAATGTTTGGATGTGTACAGGGATGCATGGGATGTTGGAGGTTTTGGAAGTCACGAGCCTTGTTTGTACAACTAATTCTTAGATATCCGGTCAGGCATTATGAGAATCAACGCCAATGCGTTGACTTTTATTATTGTGCTTGAAACGGTGGCCGGCGTTTACCCCCCCCCCTTCGGTGATTACCCCCGGAAAACACCCCCCCCCCCCCCGTGGAAAATAAGGCTTTCCAAATTGGAGAATTTTATTCGTTATATCTGTTTTAATTTCCGTAGCGGGAAGGAAATTTGGTACTTGTGTATTATGCGCCACTCATTCAAGTTTAAGTTGTGTAAAATTCTAGAACACTCCGGTTTTTTCGTTAGTTTCTTCGTTACTTTAGAAATAAATTTGGGCTATAGATTTGCACATTAGGAGGGGAGGGGGTAAAGTATTGTGGGTCTGCATGCAAAATGTGTTTGGTACAGTCATTCTGCATATTAGATTGATAGATAGATAAGTGTATTTTATAGCCAAATATGCGGCCATGAACACAGTAAAATAACATAAATGAAAGGCAAAAATAACATAAACTTTGATCAGCGACCATCATAAAACACTTAAATAAAATACTACATTAACAATACTTAATACTTGAAAAAACGGTCAACCTGGAAATAATTTTTTTTTTCTTTTTTTATAGTTAACAAAATTTTCAGATACTTCGCTATTCTTCTGTAATTTTTTAGTGGCCATATACCTAGCAAGAGTTGTTTTCTGACTCCAAACTGTCCAAATACTTTACCATCTCCCCCGAGAATCTTTTCTTTTTGTGATTTTTTTTTTATCTTTTCTTTTTCCCTCTTCGATAATTATTCGCATATTACGTGAATTACTAAAAGGAATGTTGCTGAAAATGGTATGTGGACACAAACCCAACTCTTAGGGTAGTTGGGAATGGAACAAAATAAGAACAAGTTTATTTTTAGCCCCGGATTTTTCAATATTCAAGGGTGGAATCCTTCGAACTATACTGAAGGGAGGCCAAATTCACCAACCTTGTGTGCGGGTATGCTTAAATCTCGTATTACATGATTATGTGAAGCATAACGAGGTTTGATAATAGAAAGAAGATCCCCGATCAGACATCAGACCTCAGACCGCAATTAAACTAAATATGATGACAAAGAGAGAAATATACTTGGTTTAATTTGCTATAAATTCTTTTTTAGTATGCATGGTAAAATTGGTATACATGGTATACAAGAGAAGTATACATGGTAAAACGTGCTGTCATGATGCTATATGATGGTAAAGAGAGAAGTATGCTTGGTTCAATTTGCTATAAAATTCTTTGTTAGTGTACATGGTAAAATTGGTATACATGGTATACAAGAGAAGTAGCCTATACATGGTAAAATGTGCTGTCATGATGCTATATGATGGTAAAGAGAGAAGTATGCTTGGTTCAATTTGCTATAAAATTCTTTGTTAGTGTACATGGTAAAATTGGTATACATGGTATACAAGAGAAGTATACATGGTTAAATGTGCTATATGATGGTAAAGAGAGAAGTATGCTTGGTTCAGTTTGCTATAAAATTCTTTGTTAGTGTACATGGTAAAATTGGTATACATGGTGTACAAGAGAAGTATACATGGTAAAATGTGCTGTCATGATGCTATATGATGGTAAAGAGAGAAGTATGCTTGGTTCAATTTGCTATAAAATTCTTTGTTAGTGTACATGTTAAAATTGGTATACATGGTATACAAGAGAAGTATACAAGGTAAAATGTGCTGTCATGATTCTATATGATGGTAAAGAGAGAAGTATGCTTGGTTCAATTTGCTATAAAATTCTTTGTTAGTGTACATGGTAAAATTGGTATACATGGTATACAAGAGAAGTATACACGGTTAAATGTGCTATAAGATGGTAAAGAGAGAAGTATGCTTGGTTCAATTTGCTATAAAATTCTTTTTTAGTGTACATGGTAAAATTGGTATACATGGTATACAAGAGAAGTATACACGGTTAAATGTGCTATATGATGGTAAAGAGAGAAGCATTCTTGGTTCATTTTGCTATAAAATTCTGTTTTAGTTTACATGGTAAAATTGGTATACATGGTATACAAGAGAAGTATACATGGTAAAATGTGCTGTCATGATGCTATATGATGGTAAAGAGAGAAGTATGCTTGGTTTAATTTGCTATAAAATTCTTTTTTAGTGTACATGGTAAAATTGGTATACATGGTATACGAGAGAAGTATACATGGTAAAATGTGCTGTCATGATGCTATATGATGGTAAAGAGAGAAGTATGCTTGGTTCAATTTGCTATAAAATTCTTTTTTAGTGTACATGGTAAAATTGGTATACATGGTATACAAGAAAAGTAGACATGGTAAAATGTGCTGTCATGATGCTATATGATGGTAAAGAGAGAAGTATACTTGGTTCAATTTGCTATAAAATTATTGTTTAGTGTACATAATAAAATTGGTATACATGGTATACAAGAGAAGTATACACGATTAAATGTGCTATATCAGAGGCAACGCTGTAGCGTTGCCTATAGTAAAGGCCATACGGCTCCAATGTTTTATTAATTTTTTTTCCCAGAGGCACTTCATATGGAAGGGTTTATCATAAAAACTTCAAAAGGGGCTCATTTGACTTGAAATTGAAAGTTCAAGTGCCCTTTGTGATAATCGAAAGTGATTGGAGGGCAACTAGCCCCCCCCCCACGCCCATCATTCCCCCAAACCCATCCATTCAAAATTATGAGATATCCATTTTGGTCAGCGTAGTTGATTTCCAGATAAAAAATATATTTTTGAGGAGGATATACCCCCACCACCCTCACGGTAAGGGTTTTAAGTTATGCCCTGGGGGCATATAAGTTTTTTTTTATAGAAAGCATTGTCGTAGCTACTTTAAAACAGGCTCATTTGATTTGAAATTCGAAGGGGTAGTACCCTTTTTAATGGTCGAAAGTGATTGGAGGGCAACTAACCCCCCCCCCCCCCACGCCTATCATTCTCCCAAACACATCCAATCAAAATTTTGAGATAGCCATTTTGTTCGGCGTAGTTGATTTCCAGATAGAAAATTTGTTTTTGAGGAAGACACTCCTCCACAACCCTCACGGCAAGGGTTTTAAGTTATGCCCTGGGGGCATATAAGGTTTTTATAGAAGACGTTTTCGTAGAAACTTCAAAAAAGCTCATTCGATTAGAAATTCAAAGGGCTAGTGCCCTTTTTAATAGTCGAAAGTGATTTGAGGGCAACTACCCCCTCCCCCCCCCCACGCCTAGCATTCCCCCAAACACATCCAATCAAAATTTTGAGATATCCATTTGGTTCAGCGTAGTTGATTTCCAGATAGGAAATATGTTTTTGAGGAGGATACTCCCCCATAACCCTTAGGGCAATAGGGGCATATAAGGTTTTTATAGAAGATGTTGTCGTAGAAACTTCAAAAAAGGCTCATTTGATTGGAAATTCAAAGGGATAGTGCCCTTTTTAATAGTCGAAAGTGATTGGAGGGCAACTAGCCCTCCCTCCCACGCCCATCATTCCCCAAAACACATCCAATCAAAATTTTGAGATAGCCATTTTGTTCAACGTAGTTGAATTGCTAACAGAAAATATGTTTTTGAGGAGGACACTCCCCCACAACCCTCAAGGCAAGGGTTGTAAGTTATTGCCTTGGGATATATCAGGTTTTTTATAGAATGCGTTGTCGTAGAAACTTCAAAAGAGGCTCATTCGATTGGAAATTCAAAGGGCTAGTGCCCTTTTAATAGTCGAAAGTGATTTGAGGGCAACTAACCCCCCTCTCACGCCACTTTTTCCCCAAACACATCCAATCAAAATTTTGAGACAGCCATTTTATTAAACGTAGTTTTAATTCTGGATATTAGGTCTTTGAGGACGACAACTCCCCCACAGCCCTCAGGGGAATTGTTGTAATTTCAGGATTCTCCGAATCCTTCCCATTATTTCTTATGGAAGGGATGCTCGTATAAACTTTAGAGAGGGCTCACTTGATTAGAAATTGAAAGTTCTTGTTCACTTTTTAAGATTCAAAAGAGATTGGAGGGCAACTAGCCCTCCCCCCTCCTCCACGCCCTAAATGCATCTGATAAAAATTTTGAGATAGATATTTTCTTAAAATAGTTCAAAGTTCTGATAACAAAAACTCCGGTGTCGACTCAGCCAGCCAGGGCCCGGGAGTAGGCGTTTTAAGTTATGCCCTGGGGGCATATAAACAATCAAACAATCATTAAATAAGCAATCAATGCAAACAAACATACAGTAGATATTAATATAAATTAATAAATAAATTTAGTCCTAGTAATAATGTAAATTAATAAATAAATTCCTGCTGGGTGGAATTTAACGCGGGTGAAATTTTATCAGCAGGAAAAGAAAATGTTCTTTGAGGAGGGAGGAATTTCCCAGGGGTGGGTTTTCCAAATGTGAATTATTCAGGGAGGCGACGACTAAACCCATTCGATAATATTCTAAAGTTTACATCTGAAAGTAACGGGAATAAAGAATCAACGGAAATGTCAGAGATAGCACTTAAGGTTCCTTTAGACGATTTTGTTCGTATCTTTTGAAAAAAGACATTTTCAAAAGACAGATTATTTTCATGTAGCCTATATTACTTTCTCTGTAGCTGCTCAGTTATGCATATGAGGGGAGAGACTTCCCCCCACCACTGTCTACACTAAGGTTTCAGTTTTATCTCAAGGCTTAGAAATGAACGCAATGCGATAAAAGTATAACTCAAAATTACACATATAGAATAAAAAATGCACATAACACGGAACAATTAATCAAAATTGCATATTATGAGTTGAGGCTCACCCAAATGATAGCCCAGAGGGCTCACCAGTCCACAATCTATGAAATCAATCCTGCAATAACTGAAAAAATGAAGTATTTTTGAGTATTTTAACGTCTTCCACAACTCAAACAGTCCAACATTCTACAGCCCAATGAGTCTGTCTGATCTCCTAAATCGGGAACGGAGGAGATAAGTGACGTTCCGACCCGTATTGGATGAGTCTCCAACCTCACCCTCCTCCTCTCCTACTGTCTACGCTAAAGTTTTCTTCTTTATGCCAAGTACGCCACCCCCACCCCAAAGAATTTAATAAGGTAAAATTTTGCATGGGAAGAACACATAGTAAATCTATTATAATTATCCAATTATAAGGTTAAAATACATACTCTGTGATAGATGCAAAATTGCTTTGGCAAACAAAATCCTATTAAGGTCAATTCAAAACAGTCGTGATCCCTTTGTGTCAGCAAGTGAAATGGTCTAATCCCCCTTTATTGGAGCTATTTTTTCAATCCATTCACTGTTGTCAACCGCTGTTCACAAGTTACGCAACCTGTATATTGTCCACATATAAGGTTTTTATCAAAGAGGTAATCGTATAGACTTTGAAAAAAGCCTCATTCGATTTAAATTGAAAGTTCTAGATCCGTTTTTTAAAGTCTAGAATAATCGGAAAGTAAGTATCCCCTTTCCCTTCTACAGAAACTTGAAATTTTTTGAGCTCAAAAACAAAAAAAATTAATTAAAAAAAACTTACCTAAAAAGAAGTTCTCCAAAGAAAAGTACTGGACTTATCAATCTTAAGCAAAGCAGATTAAAATACTAGTTAAAACTCCAACTCAAAACGACTAGAAATTACAAATTAAGAGTAAATGAAACCCAAAACGAACAGAAATCAATTTAACAATGACAGCAAAAAACGCACAACAAGTAATAATATAAATGAATAAATAGATCTTAAAGCGAGTAATGCTTAGATTGAATAAGAAAATCAAGCTTAAAAAGGAAAAAAAATATTTTGCTATTAAAGTATAAATGAAACTTAAAACGAACAGAAATTAAATAAATAATCAATGCGAATAAACATACAATATACATTAATGTAAATGAATAAATAAATATTAAAACGAGTGAAACTTAAATTGAATATGCAAATAAAGTTTCAATCGAGTAAAAATAACTACAAACAAGAGTTTGGGTATCGCCTCACTGCAGAAGCCTAAAACCCACTGCGTCATTGGCGCCTTACTGAAAACGAATTATATTACAAATGTTTTCTTTTGTACTTAATATTGATAATAAATGTTAAAATTACTGTAAAATTTGAACTGATGAGCTTTCAGCAATTAATATCATTATACATTATACAGTTTAATTTATTAGTTCTTTCCAAGATTGTTCAAGACAAATCTAGTTTCACTACAAACAAAATTTGGATACTGCCCCCTTCTTTTACTGTAAAAACCTAAAGCCTTTTGCGTCATTGGAGCTTCACTGAAAACGAATTACTCGTATATTACAAATTTATTCTTTTCCAGTTCTTACAGCATTGAAAATGAAAATAAAAATTACAGTAAAAAAAAACCTTGAACTGATGGATCTTTCAACAATTAATATCAATATATATCTAATATTCAATTTGATTTTGTTTATACTTTCCAAGACTGTTCAAGACTCATGTAGTTTTCAGTAAAGCACCAATGACGCAGCAGGCTCTAGGCTTCTGCTGTGAGATGATATACAGATTTTTGTCTGAAGTTATTTATATTAAATTCAACCTTGAGTTACATATTCAATTTAATTTTCACTCGTTTTAAGATTTATTTTTTAATTTCAATTAATGCATACTGTATGTTTTTTCTCACTTATTGTTTATTTAATTTCTTTTCGTTTTAAGTTTAGTTTATACTTTAATAGTAAAATATTTGTTTTCGTTTTAAGCTTGATTTTTTTATTCAGTCTAAGCATTACTCGTTTTAAGATCGATTTATTCATTTATATTATTACTTGTTGTGTGTTTTTTTCTATCATTGTTTATTTAATTTCTGTTCGTTTTGGGTTTCATTTATTCTTTAATAGTAATTTCTGGTCGTTTTGAGTTTTAATTTTAACAGTTAATTGTATCACCTTAGCTTAAGTTTAAAAAGTCCTTTACATTTCTTTGAAAAAATTATTTTTTGGAAAGTTTTTTTTAATTAATTTTTGATGGTAAAGAGAGAAGTATACTTGGTTCAATTTGCTATAAATTTTTTTTTTAGTACACATGGTAAAATTGGTATACATGGTATACAAGAGAAGTATACATGGTAAAATGTGCTGTCATGATGCTATATGATGGTAAAGAGAGAAGTATACTTGGTTCGATTTGCTATAAAATTATTGTTTAGTCTACATGGTAAAATTGGTATACATGGTATACAAGATAAGTATACATGATAAAATGTGCGGTTATGATTCTATATGATGGTAAAGAGAGAAGTATACTTGGTTCAGTTTGCTATAAAATTCGTTTTTAGTATACATGGTAAAATTGGTATACATGGTATATAAGAGAAGTATACATGGTAAAATGTGCTGTCATGATGCTATATGATGGTAAAGAGAGAAGTATACTTGGTTCAGTTTGCTATAAAATTCGTTTTTAGTATACATGGTAAAATTGGTATACATGGTATATAAGAGAAGTATACATGGTAAAATGTGCTATAAAATTTGTTAAATATGGTGGTGAAAGCAATGTCTAAAATTTTTGAAAAATCTTAAGATTTCATTAAAGCTTTATGGCCTTCACCATAGTAGTAAGTATATTAAATCATACATAGTTTAATAATAATAGCAATAATAGTACTAATAATAATAATAGCTTTGATGATAAGCTCTTGTAGTAAGAGCTACCACCAAAACTTATAACGAAATTAGTATGGTCGTTCAGGTACACACGCGGGAATCTTTTTTGGGGGAAGAGGGGGGGGAGAATGAATTGCAGATTCAAATGATCTATTAAGTAAGTAACACCAAATAATTAGACAGTTTTTGTGATATTGGGATGTCTAGGACTTGAACCCCCTTCCCCCTTTTGCGTACGTCCCTGTGTTTATTGCTAGGTTAATGCAATAATTAATTATAATAATATTAATTATGTTAATTTTAACACATATTAATTATGTACTAATTAATAATGTTATATAAGGTGCATTTTATTCATAGGGGTACGTTATTCCTGCAAAGCCAAATAATGCCTGTTCTCCAATTGAACCTCCTCCAAATAATACGAATCCATATGGTCACTGGATCGTCCTGATTCGTCGGTATAACTGCACTTTTGCTGATAAAGTGCGAAAAGCACAAGAAGCCGGATATGATGCAGCGATTATTCGTAATGTTAACTCTGATAACCTAGGTAAGTTATCCTCTTTATTTTGAGGTTATCCTCTTTATTGGCCCATAGTAACCAAAAATAAAAATTTTGAGGTTCATTTGGTCTTAAAATGGACGTTTAAGGGATTTTAAAGTGTTTCAATTGTTAAAGATTCTAATAATAATTATATTTCATTCTTAGCCCATTATAGATACAAAAATGGATTGGAATAATCCAATAAAAATAAATAAAAATATTATAAATGGCAATTTTGGGATTGGTATGTTATGGTGGTGGGGATCGCTGCAATCTAGTAAAGAAAAGGATTCAGCCCTTAGTAATCAAAAATAAAAATAAAACTATTCTTAAAACAACTTCTTAAAAAAAAGCTATCAAGTGAGAAATAATTGCCATTTGAAACTGGTCCAGGAATTTTAACTATGATTTCGATTAACCTAAATGGTAAAAGTTGATTGCGAAAACAAACTTACGGGAATTTCGAAAGATAACTTAGAAACTAGGGCCCTATCCAGGATTTGTTTTTTTTTTTCGGGGGATGTTTTACACAAAAATTGTTTTTCGAGAGAGGGACTACACAGGAAAAAACTTAAAAAACGCATGAAAAAATTGTTTATATCCATTTTGTTACGTTTTTACGAGTTAGACAAATATTTCGGGGGTGGGGGTTCAAACCCCTATCCCCCTGGGTACCCCTTCATTAGAAACCCTCGAAATTGGTGTCGGGTCGGAATGAAAATTACATCATTTGAATCGCAATTGTCGAGAAATCTATATAGAACATTTAAAGCCCCCCACCTGGAACAACAAGGAAAATCACTTTTTTCCATGGGTATCTAGTCAAGGATCATAAAATTTTAGAATTTAAGGTCAAAGGCATAATTCGGCCCTTACCCATGTCATTCCCTGCATTGGTATTGATCTTTAACCAATAGTTCTGGTTGTTGGTTTTCAACATTCTTTCCCCTGCATTCATGGCCATAGAACCTTACAAGAGGTGGTGTTTGATGTTGTATATCGTGCATATGTTTGTTGCTGATTATTTCAGTTGATTGCATGTGAATATCTGTCTCTCCAACTGCTAGTCACTGTTCTCTCCAACTCTCCATCTGTTACTCCAATCTCCAATCACAAGTTGATTGCATGTGAATATCTGTCTCTCCAACTGCTAGTCACTGTTCTCTCCAACTCTCCATCTGTCACTCCAATCTCCAATCACAAGTTGATTGCATGTGAATATCTGTTTCTCCAACTGTTAGTCACTGCTGTTACTCTCCATCACATCTCTCCAATCACAAGTTGAAAAACTTGTTTTTCAACTTGTTAAATTTTTTGCTGAGAAATTTTCCACGGGGAGAATTATCCCCGGGAAGGAATGTTTCCGGGGCGTGAACTTTTCAGGAGGAGTTTTGCACTAGAAGAATTTGCCAGAATTCCTGTATGAAATTCTTTTTATTCGTCTTACTTTCTCTTTGTCGACTCAATTTCACATGTGAAGATGTTAATGGTAATTTTCTGGGGTATATTTTCACCGAGATTGAATTGCCTACAGGGTCTTTCCGTGTAGAGGGAGCTGGACTTCCCAAGATTATTCAAAGAGTGACCAGAAATTAAATAAAAAAAAAATAAGTTTTTCAATCTCTCCCATCACTACAACTGTCAATATCTGTCTATATCCAACTGTTAAAGTCTTTCTCTGTAATAAAACTAATCCGTCAAACTCACCTTTCATACAATCAAGAATAAATAGGTATATTAGTAGGTAAGAGTTTTATTCGTAAAAGTGACATTCTTACTATGTATGAACAATGTTGCCTTTCGTGGTAATAATGCATTAATTGTTTTACTTTTTTATGGGATATAGTCTGTATTTATCCTGACATGTAGAATTTTTCTATGATAATTAACGTGTTATCAGTGAAGAAGACGAATTTAATTCCCGTTTTGTATATTATACTTTTTTGGGTGAATTTGATGCATTTTGAGCTATTTTAAACGTTTTTTATTTGCCACAAATATTATAGGGGGAGGGCCCTCAACATACCTAAAGAAAAACATCGAAAGAAGACTAACATTGCCTGGGGCGAATTTCAAAATGAATCGAACTCTTCGGGATTAAATTTAAGGTAGGAAAGTTGATCTAAGAGGGGCTAAAAATAGACCCTAAAGTGGGACATGGTATAGATATCAACAGTTGGTGGGGTTTAGAATCTTATGAGTAAATACAGTTAATACTTATTTATAATTTATAATTGACAGTTGTGAAACGTTGTTTAAAACAGTCCTCTAGATCTCCTGTAAGTTTTCATTAAACATGTGACAGGAACCTTTAAGGTGTCGTCCTTTATATCATATTTGAAAATCTCATGTAAGTAAAAAAAAAAAGTTTCTTCCAGCCCATATTTCTAAATGTAATGATTTTTAATCCCCTCCTATGTCATTCTTCTGATTTACCTGTTTCACTTTGATTTTGAAGAATTCAACTACCCCCCTCCCCTTCTTAAGTAAACGCCGGTATGTATGCCTGGTGTTATTTTCACCGCAGTAGAACTCATTTAATTAGATGCCCAAGTTTTGCATCAAGACACTGTGGATGACAAAATCTTGGAAAGCTGTTGAGGTGGATGAATAAAACCTTCAGGAATAAATGGCGCCAATTAGGGGGAGAACATTTGTCCTATTTTAGATAAATAAAAAAACAAGTTTTTTTTAACTCAAAGTAAGGTGCTACATTAAAACTTAAAACGAACAGAAATTATTCCGTTTATGAAAGGGGCTGTCCTCTCTTCAGCGCCTCGCTCTTTACGCTAAAGTTTCTATTGTTTTAAAAAATAGCGTCGTGAGAAAGAGTCTAACTTTTAAAGTTTATTATCTAATTATGACAGTTTTATAGACTTTGTAGAATTTTAATGCCTCTCAAGGTTTCAAACCTGACAAAACGACCCTGAGTGATAATTATATTCTAATTAATTTAATTACATTTTTGTCATAATTCTGCTTAATGACATTTTGCTTGGTTTTTAATCTTAAATTAAAGTTAAATGACATTCTGATAATAACATTACTTTTTCCAAGGGTTGAATGGTAATAGAACAGCCTAATAAAGATGTAGTAATGTATTAGTGAAAAAAAAAAATGTATTTTGTGCATATAATGTTTTGTTTATTTTTTAAAGTTTGCCGCTAATATTCTCACCCAAATTTTTGTTTTAGACCCAATGGCTGGGCCCCGAGACGATGATGATATATCAATACCGTCTGTTTTCATTGGCGAACGGGATGGACTGGAAATTGAAGACCGATTTATTTATAACAAAGGGTAAGATCAGTATTTTTACTAAGAAGTTCCTCTGGATCCAAATTAAAGCTATGGAGGGGGGGGGGAGTAAATTGTTAATGAACATATCTGAAGACACTCTCAGGAGGTGAAAGTTACAAGTTGATGTCTCAGGAGAGGAACCCCCTCAATTCAAGACTGTTCCGAAGGATCTCTACCTGAGGAAAATGGACAAATATTTGGAGAAGTATAGATGCATAATGTATACTTCTATTTTTGCCTTCTACATAGGTGTAAACAGGTTTCAAACTTAGAGGGAGGGAGGGGGGGCTATAAAAATTAAAAATACATTTCTAGGTCAATAGTTTCGTTTGTCCAGGGAGTCTTTCGGAGACTAAAGGTAGTCTTAGGAAGACTCCCTCACAGCTGTATATGTTTTAAGTTCAATCATAATTTTAAGTTTTAAGTTCAGTTTTAAGATCAATTTTTACAGTGAATGAAATTTGTAAGTAGCCTACAGTGAATTACAATTTTAAGACTGTTTAAAAACGCATGATTAATAAATTAGTCGAGTGACGTCGTGCTATTCTTGAGAAATAGGGCTGTGCTTAAGTTTAAAACAGATGTTTCCTTCAACATACATGCCCTCTGTTTGATGAGGATCTCCATTGCCGCATTGCTTCTCTTCTGTATATAAAAATAATGAAATTTCAGACTGAAGGTTCCTGGCCATCTCCCAATAAACCATCTCTAAGAGTACGGAAAGGGTTTGATGTAGGTCAAAGTACGTGTTTCGCAATGGTGCGTATTTTCCTTCCTTAATTGATGTGCCCCTTGAACTGATACCCCCCTTGAACTGAACGAACGTTAGTTACTCATCAATGAACAGTGCTTAAGAAAAATCTTTATCAATGAACCTATAAGCAGGAAAAAAAAATCTGTATTCCACGACTAGTTATTATTTGACCTTGCTGCTGGAATATTTCCAGAATAATCTTTTAGCCAATATTGTTTTTACCTTCTTTACTTACTAAGACTGAAGATAGTTCTTCAAGGGCATACCCTATACGGTACTTAAGACCCACCTACTTCCGAGTCACTCTACCCAAGTATCAAACAGTTCGTGTTAACTAACTGTAAGTAAGAAGCGACCCGGCTCAATGGTAACCGAAACTCTAAAAACCAGAATTTTGATACCAATACATACATCAAAAGAATCAGATTTTAATTTTGATTTCAAATATATAAGTTTCATCAAGTTTAATCTTACCCATCAAAAGTTACGTGCCTGAGAAAATTTGGCTGATTTTTGAAAAAAGGGGGAAAGACCCCTAAAAGCTATAAAACCTTAATGAAAATCACACCATCATATTCAGCGTATCAGAGAACCCTACTGTAGAGGTTTCAAGCTCCTATCTACAATAAGGTGGAATTTTGCATTTTTTGCCAGAAGAAAGATCACGGGTGCGTGTTTATTTGTTTGTTTGTTTTTGTTTTTTTTTTCCCCAGGGGTAATCGTATTGACCCAGTGGTGCTAGAATATCGTAAGAGGGCTCATTGGAACGGAAATTAAAAGTTCTAGTGCCCTTTTTAAGTGACCAAAAAAAAATGGAGGGCAACTAGGCCCCCTCCCACGCTCATTTTTTTCTCAAAGTCACCCAATTAAAATTTTGAGATAGCCATTTTGTTTAGCATAGTCGAAAATCTAATAAATATGCCTTTTACGATGACTTAAGCCCCCACAGCTCCCAGGGGAAGGGCTGCAAGTTATGAACTTTGCCCATTGCTTGCATATTGTATTGGTTATTGGGAAGTATACAGACATTTTCAGGAAGAATTTTTTTGGTGGGGGGGGGAGGGGGCTGTAGGAGGGGGTTACTCGGGATAATCTTTCCGTGGAGGATGTTTCTTTGGGGTAAGGGACATTTCTATGAAGGGGGGGCCGGATTTCCAAGCATTATTTAAAAAACGATCAGAAATTAAATTTAAAAAAACAAGTTTTTTCAACTGAAAGTAAGAAGCAACATTAGAACTTAAAACGAACAGAAATTATTACTTATATGAGGGGGTTCTCCCCCAAGTCAATACCTCGCTCTTTACGCTACAGTCTTTTTTAGTGCTTTCAAAAGAGCTATCTATTCTAATTAAACGGCCTTTGTGATTCAGGGGTTTGTGAATTAAAAAAAAATTTAACTTTTAACGTAAAGAGCGTGGTATTGACTAAGGGGAGAACCCATCATATACGTAATAACATACGTAATAAAAAAAAACAATAAAAAAAAAACAAGCGATACGGCTCAATAGTAAGCGAAACTTTTAAAAACGGAACTTTGATGTCAATAAATGTATCAAAACAATGGGCTTATAATGCTGATTCTAAATATATAAATTTTATTAAGTTTAGTATTACTCATCAAAGGCTACAGGCCTGAGAAAATTTACCTGATTTTTTAAAGAGGGGGGAAACATCCCCTAAAAGTGAAAAAATTTTAATGAAAATCACTGTCAGATTCAGCGTATCAGAAAACCCTATAACATAGGTTTCAAGCTCATATCTGCAAAAATCTGCAACTTTGTATTTTTTTCCAGAAGAAAAATATACGAATATAGAAGTTCGTTAGGTAAGTTAATTTGTAAGTTACGTCATAACCAAATTTAGAGACACCCATTTAGCAAAAGAAAAGTAAAATTTTTATGCAAATTTTGTTTACTTATTAAATTACTGTTAGCAAAAATAAAAGATTAATTAAATAAAAAACGATAATAAATTAAATAAAAAAAAACAATTTTTTTAAACTGAAAGTATGTAGCGAAATTAAAAATTAAAACGAACAGAAATTATTCCGTATATGAAAGGGGCTGTCCCCTCCTCAACGCCTCGCTCTTTACGCTAAAGTTTGACTTTGTCTCATAACTTTATTTTTTAAAACAATAAAAAACTTTAGCGTAAAGAGCGAAGCGTTTCGAACAGAAATTATATATAATTGAAAAAGATATATGCATTAAGTTATGCTAAAACTTAAAACATTAAAACTTAAAACGAACAGAAATTATTTCGTATATGAAAGGGGATGTCCCCTCCTCAACGCCTCGCTCTTTACGCTAAAGTTTTTTATTGTTTTAAAAAATAAAGTTATGAGGCAGAGTCAAACTTTAGCGTAAAGAGCGAGGCGTTGAGGAGGGGACAGCTCCTTTCATATACGGAATAATTTCTGTTCGTTTTAAGTTTTAATGTCGCTCCTTACTCTCAGTTTAAAAAACTTGTTTTATTTATTTAATCATAATCATAAGGATATCATCAAATACGTACTCTACAGCGTGTTTCCTGGAATTTTTTTTTTAGTTAATTTTTGGGCTACTGACAGCGGTGATGGAGAAGAATAAATTGTTATATTCTAACATAAAAATTGACCCCTGTGTTGCATTCTGAAGACCTTAGTTGCATAGCACATACCCTCCCCTAAATACCCATCTACTTCCGAGGCACTCTGCTCAAACTATTATGAAATATATGTGTTCTCTTCTACGTGTTGGCTTGAGGTTTTATGGTTAATTTTTCAATTCTTAGCAGTGGTTACATATCTGAAAATTCAAACTGTCCTAAATACTGAACTTCCAGCTACTTCCGAGCAACTCTGTCCTAGTGTTAGGCGAGTATTAAGACATACTTTCTGTGCCAATTGTTGGCTAGAACATTTTAAAGTTGGTTTCCAACTTTTTAACAGTAAAGATGGTTAAAAAGGGGATTAGGGCTGTTAAATTTTTCTATGTCAATAAATATGAGTTGGTCAGAGTTAACCCGACTGTGTAACTCTGCTTGTCCCAACTGTTTCTAGCTCTTAACAACGCCCGATGAGGTCATTGAAAATAAGATATCATGTCATTAAGCTCAGAACTATCAATAGTAACCTAGAGTTAGCTATCAAAAGCCACAAAAGCTAGTGATGAAACATACAGTGCTTTTTTGGGGGGGGGGGGTAATATTTTAAGTAACTGTTAATAAAAATTGCCTATAGAAATTAACTTAATTGGATAGGTTACTTAGAGTTTTCGACATTCCGATCTTGGGTTATTAAGTTCAGAACAAAAGTAGCCTAAAATTAACCATCAAACCTGCCTAAGGTGTTGACAAAACATACGCAACCGATCATGAGGTAAAAATTACGAAAAATCATTAGTGGAAATACGCTCCTCGATCTAGATGTCGAGTTCAGAACGATCGAGAGTAATTCGGAGTTTGGTCATTTTTTAATGTATTTATTCACGGAGCGTCAAATTTAAAAGGAGTTTAAGTAAAGAAGAATAAGTGTGGATATTTTTACATGTGATAAATGATCCCGGATGGCCTTCAAACATTAGAGTTATTATCCTGTATATATAGGATTAACGATACATCGTGACTACTAAGGTCCTTGCGTCGATTCTGCAGTGGTTGGCTACAGCTGAGTTCGAGCTCGGGGGCCCGTGTTATTAAACTCAGATTATATTGTGCAATCGAATAGAGTCTCCGATAACAATCAAACTGGAAAGCGATCAGCCTTTAAGAGTACTTTACGCAAAATGAAATTCTGAAATGCCATTTAGACTTGTGTTTTTATTCAGTTACCCTTTCACCGTTACTAGGAAAGGGTCGTCCAATTTTAGTTTGGTGTTTTTATTTTAAGGTTTGGTTTTTATATCTTTATCAGTTTTATTATGCACTGAGGACGGTCAAGCGGAGGTCTTGACCGAAATATTTGCATAATTTTTCAATTTTTTCACTGGCTGTTAATTGTCCTCGTTTCCTTTCTTCGCGATTTTTTGTTTATCATGATTAGCCAGTGTGGTCTCAGAAATTATTTATATATATATATATATATATATATATATATATATATATATATATATATATATATATATATATATATATATATATATATATATATATATATATATATATATATATATATATATATATATATATATATATATATATATATATATATATATATATATATATATATATATATATATATATATATATATATATATATATATATAAACAAGTACATCAAATATTCAGTTTAATTTATTACCTCTTTCTAAAGTTGTTCAAGATGAATATACTTTCACTACAAACAAGAGTTTGGATACTGCCCCCTTAACTGTAAGTAAAAACCTAAAGCCTACTGCGTCATTGGCACTTAACTGAAAACGAATTATATTGCAAATATTTTTTTTTCCAGTTCTTACAGCATTGAAAATAAAAATAAAATTACAGTGAAATAAATTCTTGGACTGATGGATCTTTCAACCATTAATATCATTATATACCAAATATTTAATTTGATGTTGTTTATACTTTCCAAGACTGTTCAAGACGCATATAGTTTTCAGTAAAGCGCCAGTGCCGCAGTAGGTTTTAGACTTTTACAGTGAGAGAAGGAGACGATGCCCAAACTCTTTTTTGTAGTGATTTTTGTCCGTTTCAAGCTTGATTTGCATATTCAGTTTCAGTTTCATTCGTTTTAAAATTTATTTATTCATTTACATTAATATATATTGTATGTTTCTTTGCATTGATTATTTAATTAATTTCTGTTCGTTTTAAGTTTCATTTATACATCAATAGCAAAATATTTTTTTTTCCGTTTTAAGCTTGATTTTCAAGCATTACTCGTTTTAAGATCTATTTATTCATTTATATTATTACTTGTTATATGTTTTTGCTATGATTGTTTATTTGAGTTCTGTTCGTTTTGTGTTTCATTTATTCTTTAATGGTAATTTATGGTTGTTTTGAGTTTGAATTTTAACAGGTATTTGTATCTCCTGAGCTTAAGTTTAAAATGGCCTTTACTTTTCTTTGAAAAACTTATTTTTCGGAAAGGTTTTTTTTTTTTTATTATGTTTGTTCATTTTTGATTGCAAAAAGTTTCAAGTTTTTGAAAAATTCCTTATTTCAAATTCAAACTTAAAAAAAAGCAAATGTTCATCAAAGTATCAAAACTGATATCAAACTAACAATATCAAAGGGAAAAAATGGGTTTGTGTCAACCTCGGAGTTTTTATTATCTGGTGTTTTGAACTATTTTTAACAATATGGCTATCTCAAAATTTGTATCGGATAGGTTTGGGGAAAAGGGCGAGGGGGGGGGGGGCTAATTTCTCTTCGGTCTCTTTTGACTCTTTAAAAGTGAACTAGAACTTTCTATTTTCAATCAAATGCGCCCTCTCTGAAGTCTATACGAGCATCCCTTCTAAGAACTACATATATCCCCAGAGTATAACTTACAACGCCTGTCCCTGGGCCCTGGGGGGTTGTGTAGACCCCAGAGTTTTAATATCTGCTGGTTGAACTATTTTTAACAAAATAGTCACCTCAAATTTTTATCGGATCGGTTTATCTATCCGATAAACCCAAAGGCATGGAGGGCGGGAGGGGCTAGTTGCCCTCCGATCTTTTTTTAATCTGAGAAAATGAACTAGAAGTTTTATTTTTCATACAAATGAGCCCTCTCTGAAGTTTATACGAGCATACCTTTCCTAAGAACCATATACGGCCCCAGGACATAGATTACATTGCCTGCCCCCGGGCTCTGGGGGGTTGTGTTGACACAAAAGTTTTTCTTATCTGAACTTTGAAATATTAAAAAAAATTGTTATCTAAAAATTTGTATGGGATGTGTTTGGAGAAAAAATGGCGGGGGGGGGGGGGGGGGAAAGGGGCCCTCCGATCTCTTTTGACTCTTTAAAAGTGAACTAGAACTTTCTATTTTTAATAAAATGAGCCCTCTCTGAAGTTTATACGAGCATCCCTTCTATAAGAACTACATATATCCCCAGAGTATAACTTACAACGCCTGTCCCTGGTCCCTGGTGGGTTGTGTCGACCCCAGAGTTTTAATATCTAATGTTTGAACTATATTTAACAAAATGGTCACCTCAAATTTTTATTGGATGGGTTTATCCATTCGATAAACCCAAAGGCGTGGAGAGCAGGAGGGGCTGGTTGCCCCCGATCTTTTTTTACTCTGAGAAAACGAACTAGAACTTTTAATTTTCATTCAAATGAACCCTCTCTGAAGTTTATACGAGCATCCCTTTCATAAGGACGATATACGGTCCCAGGACACAGCTTACAATGCCTGCTCCCAGGCCCTTGCGGTTTTTGTCGACACCAGGCTTTTTGTTATCTGGCCTTTGGATTATTTAAAAAAAATGGCTTTCTCAAAATTTTATCTGATGGGTTTGGAGAAAAAAGGACGTGGGGGGGGGGCTAGGGGCCCCCAATCTCTTTTGACTCTTAAAAATTTAACTAGAATTTCAATTTTCTTTCAAATCAGCCCTCTCTGAAGTTTATACGAGCATCCCTTCCATAAGAACCATATATGCCTCCAGGCCATAGCTTGTGACGCCTGCCACTGGGCCCTGGGTGGTTGTGTCGACACCGGAGTTTTTTTTATATCTGACCTTTGAACTATTTTTAACAAAATGGCTATCTCAAAATTTTTATCGGATGCATTTGGGGGAAAATACGTGGGGGGGGGGGGGGGGTATAGTTGCCTTCTAATCTTTTTTACTCTTAAAAACTGAACTAGAACTTTCAATTTCAAATGAAATGAGCCCTCTTTGCAGTTCATACGACCATCCCTTCCACAGCAGCTGTATATGCCCCCCAGGCATAACTAACAACGCCTACCCTAGGTCCTGAAGGATTATGTCGACCCCGGAGTTTTCGTTATATAAGCTTTGAACCATTTGGAAAAAATAGAGCATGGACAGGGGGGGGGGCTAATTGCTCACCGATCTCTTTTGACTCTTAAAAAGTGAACTATAACTTTAAATTTCCAATCAAATGAGCCCTCTCCGAAGTTTTTTTTAGCATACCTTCCATAAGAACCATATATGCCGCAGAGCAGTAGTTACAACGCCGGCCCCGGGCCCTGGGAGTTTGCGTCGACGCAGGAGTTTTTCTTATCTGACCTTTGAACTATTGTTTATGGCCATTTTTGTTATATGATCATTGAACTATTTTTTAAGAAAATGGCTACCTCAAATTTTTTATCAGATGTATTTGGGGAAAAGGGCCTGGGGGGGGGGGGGGGCAAGTTGCCCTCCGGTCACTTTTGACTCTGAAAAAGGGCACTAGAACTATCCATTTCCAATCGAATAAGCCCCCTTTGAAGTTTATACGACGATCCCTTCTATATGAAGTGCCTCTGGGGAAAAAATAAATGGAGTGTGGGGGGAGGGGCTAGCTGCCTTTCGATCCCTTTTGACTCTGAAAAAGTGAATTAAAACTTTTAATTTCCAATCAAATGAGCCCTCTATGAAGTTTACACGAGCATTCCTTCCATAACAACCGTATATGCCCCCAGGGCATAGCTTACAACATCTACTCTTATGCCCTGGGGGGCTGTTTCGTCATCGGAGTTTTTATTATCTGATAGTCAAACTATTTTTGTCAAATTCCATGCCTCAAACTATTTTGTCTTACTCATTTGGATTTTGGAGGGGGGGGGGCGGTAGTTGCCCTCTGATCTCTTTTGACTCTCAAAAACTTAACTAGAACTTTCAATTTCCAATCAACTGAGCTCTCTCTGAAGTTTATACGAGCATCCTTTTCTTAAGTACCATACACACCCCCGGACAACACTCAAAGCACCTATCCCCGGGCCCGGGGGGGTTGTGTTGACACCGGAGTTTTAGTTATCTAATTTTTGGACAATTTAAAAAAAAACTGGCTATCACTAAATTTGCAGCGGATTGGTTTGGGGAAAAAAGGGCGTGGAGGGGGGCTATTTACCCTTAAATCTCTTGACCCCTCAAAAGTGAACTAGAACTTTCAATTTCCAATCAAATTAGCCTTCTGTGAAGTTTATACAAACATTCCTTTCATAAGAACCATATATGCCTTTAGGGAATAACTTAGAACGCCTTCCCTTGGGCCCTGGGGGGTAGTATTGACACCGGAGTTTTTCTAATCCGACATTTGAACTATTTTTAACAAGATGTCTACCTTAAAATTTCCATCAGATGGGTTTGGAAAAAGAAGGCGTGGGGGGGCTATTGGCCCCCATATCTCTTTTGAATATTAAAAATTGAGCTTGAACTTTCAATTTCCAATCAAATGAGCCTTCTTTTAATTTTGTACAAACACTACTTCTATAAGAATCATTTTTGCCCCCAGGGTATAACTTACAATGTCTGCCCCTGGGCCCTGGGGGATTCTGATGACACCCGAGTTTCTGTTAGCTGACTCTTGAAGAATTATCAACTTAATGGCTGTCTCAAAATTTTTATCGGATGCATTTGGGGAAAAGGGGGCATGGGGGACGGGGCTAGTTTCCCTCCCATCTCTTTTGACTGTTAAAAACTGAACTAGAACTTTCAATTTCTTATCAAATGAGCCCTCTCTGAAGTTTTTACGAGCATTCCTTCCATAAGAACCATGTATTCCCCCAGGGCATAACTTACAACGCCTGCCCTCGGGCCCTGGGGGGCTGTCTCGACCCCTGAGTTTTCTTTGTGTGTCGACGCCTTTGGGGGATTAGAAGAATGTATTCATTCTGTGATTAATTAATAACGAATAAATCTTATCTTAATCTTAAAAAATTTTAATCAAAGTTCTTATTGGATTGGTTTGAGAAAAAAAGGGCTAGGTGCCCTCAAATCTCTTTTGACTCTTAAAAAGTGAACTAGAACTTTCAATTTCCAATCAAATAAACCCTCTGTGTAGTTCAAACGAGTATTTCTTCCTTCAGAACCATATATGCCCCCAGGACATTACTTAAAACGCCTGCCCCCGGGCCCTGGGGGGCTGTGTCGACACCAGAGTTTTGCTATATGATCTTTGAGTTATTTTTAACAAAATAGTTATCTCAAAGTGTGTTTCGGATGCATTTGCATCCGGAAATTTTGAAAATTTGCGGAAAATTTTGATTGGATGTGTTTGGGGAAAAGGTGGGTGTGGAAGGGGTGTTAGTTGCATTCCAAACACATTTGACTATTAAAAAAGGCACTAGCCATTTAAATTTCCAATCGAATGTGCCCTTTTTGAAGTTTCTACGACAACGCTTTCTATAAAAACCTAATATGCCCCCAGGGCATAACTTACAACCCTTGCCCTGAGGGCTGGGGGGGGTTGTTATCCTCAAAGACCTAATTTTCAGAATTTTCAACCACGTTGAACAAAATGGCTATCTTAAAATTTTTATTGGATGTGTTTGGGGAAAAGGTGGGCGTGAGAGAGGGTTTAGTTTCCCTCCAATCTCTTTCGACTATTAAAAAGGGCACTAGCCTTTTGAATTTCCAATCGAATGAGTCCTTTTTGAAATTTCTACGACAAAGCATCCTATATTAACCTAATGTGCCCCCAGAGCATAACTTATAACCCGTACTGTGAGGGCTGTGAGGGGAGTGTCCTCCTCAAAAACATAATTTCTATGATGAAATCAACTACGTAGAACAAAATAGCTATCTCAAAATTTTGATTGGATATGTTTGGGGAAATGGGGGGCCTTGGAAGGGTTGTTAGTTGCCTTCTAATCACTTTTGACCCTTAAAAATGGCACTAGAACTCTCGACTTCCAATCGAATGAACCCCCATTGAAGTTTATACGACGACCCCTTCCATATGAAGTGCCTCTGGAAAAAATAATAATAATGATAATAAATAATAAAAGATTGGAGCCGTATGGCCTTTACTATAGGCAACGCTATAGTGTTGCCTCTGATGGGTATTTGGATGTCAGCCTTTTCCTTATCTCTGTCAGCCTTTTCCTTATCTATCACTTTTGACTATTAAAAAGGGCACAAACCATTTAAATATAATAAATTATACTTAGAATTCAAAATTTTATGACTATTCTTCGGGAAACTAGTCGTTCTTCCTTAAATTGTTGCTTGATTTGAAATTCTTTATTTTCTGTCCTGTGCTTCTTTCACTTTAAACAGAACTAAAGAGCTGTACCTCTTTCACTTAAGTTCTTAAAGTAGAGCTAAAGCTCCTTATGTTCGATTCCCAGGCATCTTGCTTGTTGAAAGTATTTCATTTGAATGCCATGTTGACATGATCAAGATGAAAGTCTCCATGAGTCTTGGAATTCTTGGAAAGCTAAAACCCATATTTTCAGGTTGTATTCGTAGGATCCTTTTCTACAGCCTAGTTCAGTCTTATGCTTCGTACTCTCCTTTTATTTGTATTTCAACCTTTCTCTCGTCGTTAGAGCCATTTTCGAAACTTTATGATAAAACAAGGACTATTATTCGAGAAACTAATTGATGAAAATGAAGCAAGGGCTTCATTTAAGCCCTTGCTTGATTTGAATTATCTTTCTTTTCTGGTGTGTGGTTCTCTCACTTTTCTATAATTGCATGACAGCCTTACTGCTGCCTAGTTAATAATATTTTTTGTTATTATTGATCAATCGAATAATCATCTCTGTACTTCCAGCAACTTTTAGATTCTTCATCCTCCAT
Organism: Artemia sp. Qi Xiang Cuo; assembly: GCF_049724085.1. Lineage (NCBI taxonomy): Eukaryota > Metazoa > Arthropoda > Branchiopoda > Anostraca > Artemiidae > Artemia > Artemia sp. Qi Xiang Cuo. The sequence continues at coordinate 55,888,429 of NC_142811.1, forward strand.
CCTTTCGGTCTGACTCCAATACTCCGATCACATGATCTGGAACATGCTCCCCAAGTCTTCAGGAAGCCGCCACTCGTATGGTATCTTCTCAAAGAATGTTACAGAATTTCTAATTAATAATAGTTTTTTTTTTCTGGCTTTATCTGGGGTCGATGTTTCTAAATTGGGTTTGAATGTTGGATTTGGATGTTGCGAATTGGGTTTGCGAAGTGATGCTCCGTTGCTTGCACCGTTGCCTAACTTATGACAGAAAATTTTTGAAGTGGGCGTTTGGATTTTCTTTTTCCATATTTTTCTCTATCTCCCCTGTTCTCTAGTGGCTATGTAGCCTTATGGGGAGACTAATTTGATGTTGCTTATTGTTGATGTAGATTCATTGCTAAATAAATGACATCAGAACAAACAGGGTCGTTTATTGATGGGCAATTATAGCACTTGCCCTCGCCTCTCCAATAACATAGTATTGATTGAAACTTCCTTATATCATGTTTAACTCAGTTTTGTTGTCTTTTATAGGTTTTATCTACATAATTTAGGAGTAGATAAAAACAATTTCAAAAAACATATTTTTTTCAGATAAAAAGGAAATAACAGGAAATAAAATAAATTTTCAGATCAGGGAAATAAAAGAAAAACAAATTTAGTAAAAGCAAAATAAGGAAAAATTAAATTAAAAACAGGAAACTTCATATGCTAAAAGTAAAAAAAAAAAATTGATAGCCTATACTGAGTAGTCCATGAGTTAGAAAGAGAAGAACAGAACGTACAAGAGAGTAGTTGTTGAAAAAAAAAAAAAAAAAAAAAAAAAAAAAAAAAAAAAAAAAGAACTACAGTTATATTGTATTTTGCAGAAAAAAGCAAAATCCATAGATTTTGCTATCTCAATTTCATTAGAGAAAATGAAATTTTTTTGATTTAAGATTCAGCTACAGTTGTTTTTAAAGACCTTCATTGAAGATTATGTAAATCCTTATATTGGCTAATTATCATTAGCCAATATAAGGATTGAAAATTTGCGAGAAGATATCAGAAGATCATCTGACGAAATATAGGGTTTGGGTAGAAGATGTTCAACCCAAAGGAGCAGGCTGCGATTAGTCAAAAGGCGATATGTTGGTAAAAAGCGAAAAGCTGATTCATATGTTCGTTTTTTCTGCGTTGTATTCAGAGACGTATGAAGTGTTTCCCTCGGGCCTGTCCCTCTACAATCCTAAATTTCCTCGAACTTCTGGTTACTTCCTATTCAAACTATCATATAAAACATGTTTTATTATTCAAGTTGTCAGTATTGAATTCAAGGACTTGTTCAGTTGTTCATGAATCCAGACAACTCATCCAAGCCGTTAACAACTTGGATAAGTTGTTATTAATTATGTAAATAAAATATAAATATATAAAATAAAAATTTATTAAAATATATAACAGTATATAATGTATAAATAACGATATATAAATATATAATTAAATATATAAAAAATATATAAATATATAAGAGCTGTCTCGGCCTCAGTCGTCTCGGTGCTGTGATTAGTTGTTAGTAGTAATAGTGGTAATATAGAGATCCGATGTTTTTGCATCCTAAGGTTCAAACTATATAAGCTGATCTTTACTATACATAGGGCCTTGAATAATTTCATTGAAAAAATATGATGTTTGGAAAAACTAAAAATATGGAAAGAACTTTAATATGTTATGATCTATATGAGTAGTTTCTTTTTTGATCCTTTTTTTATTTTTTTTTGTTATTTTTTTATATATTAACTTTTAATAGACTTTGGGCCAAAATCCAATGTTTGATTATATTTAATCAATTCGTCATTATTTATTTTCAGGTTTTGATTAATTTTAATTTTAAAGTTTTATTCATTTTAGAATTTTTCACTTATATTTTATCTAGAATTTAATTATTTAGAATTATACTGAGAATTTAATTCATTTTTTACTTATTTTTAATTTCACATTTTAATTCATTCGTCAAGTGCTTCATGACATTATTTTTAGGTATTTCATAATTATGATTGAAGAGTTCGACTTCAACCTGACCAATTATCTTTTACCATTCGCCGTTGTTGTTTGTCTTAGTTTCATCACAATGCTTATTTTCATGGTAAGTCTAATAATCAATGTCCTTCTTCCTTTAAAGGTATCTGGCGATTCTTTGGCCTTCAACATCGTGGTACTCCTCTCTTGCGTATTACTTAATTATGTATGGAGTTTTTGTCCTGTCATTGTTTGCAACATGTATTCTGCAAATGGTAAAGAATAGTAGAGCTTGAACTGTTGAGTAGCTTGTGTAGCTTTGAATATAATCCTTGTGTAAGGATCTGGGTGTAGGGCTATAGATGGGCTGTGTTCGATTGTGCCCTCTGCTGCTTATATACGCTGCCCCTATTCTTCATAGTTATAATCAACCAGCGCCACAACGACTTTAGCAGTTTTAGTTTGTAAAATAATAATAAAATATGGTCAGCAGCTTTTGGATTTTACTAGGAAATACAAAATGAAAATATATAAACGCATCGTCCATGTATATATAATATATAAATATATATTTATCCGGGTTGCAGCGGTAGCTAGCAACCTAGTAAGAGACGATCACGTCCAATGTTAAGAAATAAAAACCCATAGCACCTAAAAAAAAAGAGTCAGATCAAAACAAAAGTACACCATTAGAACCGCCTTGTCCGAAACCCCTATATAGGAAACTTTCTGTCCCTTGGCTTGAACAGCAAGGGAAACATATTGGCTTGAAAATCATATATTTAGGACCGATTATTTGGATTTCTCGTTCGGAAGCCTTCACCAATGGGAAAAAAGAGTAAGACTAGAGTGAAAAACAAAACTTGCAAGAAGTCAACTTATAAGAGTGAAATTAGCCCTAAAAATCATCACTTCCTTCCTCATTTAAAAGTACCTGGCGATTCTTTGGCATTCAATATCGTGGTACTCGTCAATACAAGGCGTTTCGGCTATTAGACAAGACCTGTGTGCATAATCTATCTTTTTTTCCCAATTTATCTTTTATTTATTATTATTTTTTTCCAATAAACCCAGTATTTATCTTTTTCCCCAATAAACAGATTTCCGACTGCAAGTAAAATTTGGAAAATGGATAAAATTAAGTTGGACTTTCATAGGAGTTTTGAAAATTTCCTTTGAAGATTCAATTTTTTTTTTTTTTTAGATAATGAGATCAAACATTTCTTACTATGTTAATTTTGCCAACACTGAAAAAAAGCTTAGAAATGCTAAATGCTGGGTGGTGTTGGTTTTTTGTTGTTGTTGATACTAGCACCAGTTTTGACTCTTGGAAGTTACCCAAGGCCGTATCCTGGGGTAGGGTTGCCAGTTTTTACCCCCTCCCCCTCCTTTCCGAAATCTGTGTCTGACTCGTAAGAACGTAACAAAAATCATGTAAACTAATTTTTGATGCGTTAGCACCGCTAAATCTAATCTCTAAGATGGCCGCAGAGGAAACAGAATGGAACAACGGCGTGGCGCAGGAGTAGTCAGGTCTTAGCGGGTTGAACATCAGAATTTTGCTTTACTTTCATTAACATGAAGGCTGTTTGTCATTTCAAAAAATTCAAAAACTGAGTTTTTGAATTTTTACTTTCCGAATTCTTTGGCCATTATTAAAATTATCTGATATTTTTAATATCGCCTTTTCCCTCCTTTTTTTTTAGATCATTGATTGGTTTATAATTATTTTAATTATTTCATTATTAATGAATTATTAACATATCACTCGATTCTTTTTTTTATGCTCTTTCCAAATAGAAGAATCATTTTTGTTGGATATGAATTTTACCCCCACCCCTATTCTAATTCAGGGTATATATTCGCACATTAAGGGGGGGGGGTGTAAATTGTATTTCTGATGTAAATGGGAGGTAAGTTTAAACTTATTAATAAATGAAAATCATTTCATTTTGGATCGGAAACTTAACGGGAAAAAGATAAAATAACATTAATTAAGTAATTTCAATGGATTTTACATTCCATTCAAGAAAATCTTAAATGAGTGTACAATTAAAAAATAATAAATAGACACAGGAGATTCTTGAAGGTATGAATGGGGTGCTTAATTTTAAGGCTCAGATATTGCTGCTTGTTTTATATCACCTTCTCTAAAATTTGTCTAAGGAATAAAGAATAGAATTTTAAATTGAAAATTTATTTCGCAGCATGTTTGCCAAAATTGAATTTTACATAAAAAAAGCACTATATTCATATATATATATATATATATATATATATATATATATATATATATATATATATATATATATATATATATATATATATAAATCATCAAAAGAACGTGACGTTCACGCCAAACATAATTCATTGTAAAAAAAAAAATAAATGAAAAAGGTCAACACTTAATTAGAAAGTCAAAAATAAAAAAGAAAACAATAAAATTAATGAAAATGGATAAAAAATATGATGAGTCAAAAATTTAGTTAAAAAGTCAAAAAGGAAAAAATAAATAGATAACAATAAAATTAAAGACTAGGAAGGCGACGAGCTAAGATGACTTTTTTGGAACTAGTCTCAAGGAGAGACTTCGCGTCTCTTCGTTACACATTCAAATTTCTCTATGATTTTCCAACATCAAAATATATAATTTAAATTGCTAAAAATTCTATGCCAGTAAATGCATTTTGTAACCGGACCAGGGAGGTTCATAGAGGGGAAGGATGAAGCACCTTTCCCCTCGTGCCCATGTTTTCTGCCCCTCCCCCCCCCCCTATGTTTTGAAAAACACCTTTTTGGAGGTATTTTCATTTTTTAAAAATGCCTTTTTTGGTGTTTGCATGGAAATAGTTGAAAAAAAGAATAATTTTGCCCTCCCGCTCCCTAGTGTTTGAAAATACTTTTTGGCCCCCACCCCGCTACATTTTCTTGAATTGAGGCCAGTGAACCAGACAAATATTCAAATATAGAGATAGTTTGTCGTGAATTGTCTTACAAGAATTTTATGTATTTTTGTTGCTGTTGTCATAAACCTTTTGCATAACACTTAGGTGTGTACGTAAAAATCTTTTGGGAGGAAGAAGGCCTATTTTTTAAGCGAGAAGGGGGAGGACAAACTCTCTAATCAGCGAAGAAGATAGCGAACTATATAAAATTACTTGGAAAATCGTAAAATTTTGTGATTCTGTTGGCTTGAAAGGAGGACTAACTGTCAACTAGGACTAATCAACTAGGACTAACAGTTATTTGCTTATAAATTGATTACTTTGTGCTTACTCTTTAGTTAGTATTCTTGGGTTAACATCAAGGGTTTGGTTTGATGTTGTTTTGGAATTATTTCATTTAGTTTTGTATATCAATTTATAATTATTAATTTATTAATAATATAAATCATTGACTCACCCTAATACTTTCTAAGCAAATAAGTCTCCAACTCTGCTTACAGTAATAGACGTCATTGGATTTTTGTTTTGGAAGAAAGCCAAAAATTTTCGTTGAAGTGGTTTAAGGCTGATGAAAACTCTAATGTTTGGTTGTTGTTCTTTTTTCGTTCTTGCTGCATGACTTTTGTTATGAATTCAATTCCGTCCTTCAAATAACGCTGCTTATAATTTTTGTATTGGTTCTCGGTTAAAATTAACACGCTACCATGGCTATTGTATTGCTCCATCCGATAATTCTTTTTCCTAATAAGCCAAGAGTAAAACAAAGGTAGAATATGTTGTGTGTTAGCTGGGTAACATGTCAGCAGAATAGAGAATTTGTGGCTTTGATTCGTAATTATGTAGACAACACGGTGTCTTATTCATTTTCTATGGCCTTAGAGAGATAGATATGTTTGCCTTAGAGAGAGAGAGAATTTTTGGCTTTGATTTGTATTCATGTAGACAGCACGGCGTCTCATACATTTTCAATGGCCTTAGAGAGAGAGATATGTTTGGCATGAGAGAGAGAGAGAGAGAATTTGTGGCTTTGATTCGTATTTATGTAGACAGCACGGCATCTCATTTATTTTGTATGGCCTTAGAGAGAGAGATATGTTTGGCCTTAGAGAGAGAGACTTTGTGGTTTTGATTCGTATTTATCTATGGTCTTAGAAAGAGATATGTTTATTAAGTCAAACAACAGCATCAGTATTAACAACCACCCCGAGAAGTAAAAAACTTGTCCGAGGGGGTGGCAAAAATGGACTAAAATAATACAAGACAAAGAGAAAATATAATAAATGTCTTTTCACAGCCTCTAATTGAGGGAGGCAGGGCAGGTTGAAAGATATTTATGTTATCTTTGATGCCTCTAATGATTGTTTCACGCCATGCGATTTAGACGTGTCACCCATCAGGGAAACTTAAAAATTGATCAGTTTTATTTTTATTTCTAAAACGTATTTGAAGATTCTACTAGTGAGATAGAATGTTTGGATTAAGACCTGTTCACATGTGGACTTAGCTGGGCATCAATTTCCAGTAATCATCAGTATCGACCAATCAGAGCTATTTATAAAAGAGGAAATAAATTGTCATTGGTCGAGAAGCATGAATGTGAATTGGGTTTAGGAATTTTAGTTAGTATTTCTTGATGTAAATAATTATAGCTGTAATTTCCCGCTTATTTGTTGGGTTTTTTAATTTTCTGTTAATTTGAGTCTTTTTTCGATTCTCTCCTGTCCGTAGCATCGATATTCCGAAAATTTACGACGAATTTGATGTTTGCTAAAAAAAAGGGTCTTTTCTGGTAGAATCTCTTCAACAACTTAAAAAGTAAAACACGCTAAATTAAAGTAAAAAGTAATAAGAAATAAAATAACTTGAGCTCGAGAAGAATCATTGGGTTGAATTGTACATTTTGTTATGACTTGGCACGACCGAGTGGTTATCGCTCCAGACTTGAGATCCTGAGGTCAGGGGTTCGAGTCCTGTTGTCGTTGTTTATTTGGTTTTGAAGGGGGGTCAATGGTATGACTCTGTAAGCTCAGCCAGAGTTGACCCAGGTCTAAATAGGTACCTGGAGATATCAGGGGAAAACACGGGAAGCGTTGAATGATTTCCCCCCAAGCATACAGTGCACTCCCGGTCGAAGGCAATGAATCAGGAGATCGGTACCTGCACAACGCAGACCATTGGTTAGCATGCAAAAAAGTTTAAGTTAAGTAAGCTTTAAGTTGGCAAGACAAGGGTGCGAATTGGTAAGCTATTTTCTCTTCTTTTTTTAGCTGATAAAATGTATTAAAGACCATAGAAGATTAAGCCGATATCGTTTACCACGATCCTCGCTCCGTAAAATCCCAACAAAAAAATTTAAAAAGGGTGATCCCTACGACGTGTGTGCCATCTGTTTAGAAGAATATATAGAAGGTGAAAAGCTGAGGATTTTGCCCTGCGCTCATGGTAAGTCGTAATATGACATTAGAACAACATAGATTCTTTACTTTGCAGTTTAATTACGTCGGAACGTGAACAACACAGACTTTCTGATACAACATGTTACCTTATTTTTGACGTTTTGCTTATTTTAATATATTGTTGGAGGTGCTGTCGGCATTCACCGGTGAATGTCCGAAATTGCTTTTTCTCTGCTTGGATTCAATCAGCTATGTCAGTCTTATATAAGGTTTTATATATATATGTATATATATATATATATATATATATATATATATATATATATATATATATATATATATATATATATATATATATATATATATTAATTAACAGAAACATATAACCAATTAAAAAAAAAGAATTGAAACGTCACTATTTAATGACCCTCTAATGAATCTGTTGCTAGGTTGTTGTATAATCTCGAAAATACGAAGAATGGTATTTTTAGCTCCCAAATTTTTCTTATATTGTTCATCCTCCGCCCCCCTCTTCATCCGCTTGTGTTTGGAGATCCGTAGTAAATCAACTCAGCCCGCCTGGAATTCAGCCCTCGTTTAAACCCAGCCCTGTTTGACTGAACCCATATTTAACTCAACTCCCTTGCAACTCAATATCCCTGCAACTTAGCTTATTCAACACAATCCTCATTCAGCTCAACCCTCGTGCAACTCAACATCCATTTAACTCAGCCGCTATTCAACTGAACCACGTGCAATTCAGCTCCTGTTAAATTCAATCCTCTTGGTGCTCAACCTCCCGCTTAACCAAACCTTTTTTGACTCAACCCCCATTCAAATTGGCCCCATTCTGCTCAACCCTCCTCAAATCAATGGTATAACTAGAAAATGTAATCAGCCCGTTTTGTCAGAAGTGATAAAAGCTGAATCGAATTAAATTACTGATAATTATTATTTACTAGATAATTACTAGAAATTTCTAGATAATTATTATTACTAATAATTATTATTTACTAGATAATTAGTAAATAATTACTATAAATTACTAGATAATATTATTAATGATAATTACTGATATATATTAGTGATAAAGGCTGACTCGAATTAATTCTTATACTTCCCTTCCCCTTCCCCTTTGCAAATCGAGAAAAAAAAAAGAATTTTGAAAAACTAACAAGTAAAAGAAATCAGTAAAATATAAAGCTGATTTGTTAATGATAAATGTTATTTTAAAATATTTTCATATCAACGCTAAAATTAATTATGAAAAACAGCTTGATACCTGCACCCGTCTTGTTTTTTATTTCTTTGCACGAAAGTTCCATTAAATGGGGTCGAGTGGCACAGGGGTTCAGTTACACGGGGCTTCAGTTAAATGGGGTTGAGTTGCACGGGGTTCTGTTGAACGAAAGTTCAATTAAATGGGTGTTGAGTTAAACGGGAGTTCAGTTACATGGGTTCAGTTGGAAATCGCTTGGCTACAAGAGGGTTCAGTCACATGCACTCTAATATGCATATGTACGAATAAACATATGAATAAACATATGAATAAACATATGACATATGTACGAATAAATAGATGAATAAACATATGACCAAAAAGAATAGCTATATTTAAAAGACAAAATGCATATAATGTTTCGATTTAGCAACCCTCTAGTGAATCAGATTGCGCATAGACAACTGGATTTCAAATCGTCTGATAAAAAAAAATCTTTTTCCCATTCATTGCTCGATTAGCTTCAGTTTTGATTCAAATTTGAAAATGTTGCTTCATTTGTCTGATAAATTGGTGTCTAATAAAATGAAACACTTCTTCATTTGCTTAAGAAAAAAAAATTAAAAGAAATCTTTGATTTTGGTCACCTCTCATAATTTTGCAACGTCTGAGAAATAAGAAACAAGGCTACTAAAAATAATTTTACGGCGTAATATTATTATATTACAGCGGTATGGTGCTTAAGTGAGTTGTTAGTAGTAGGAGTAGTAATATTCCTTCACGAGTTTCTTTAAATTTATGAAGAATTTTGTAATAGTCAATATTGAAAAAGTCGAAAAATTGAAAAATCAGTCGAAAATCCAGATTTCGCTTATCCAGCCGGATTTCAATTCGTCCAATGGAGAAAGAAGTCTTGCATCGTCATCCATTATTCAATTCTCTTCTATTTTGATTCAAGTATGAATTTTTGTTTTTTCGTCTTGCAAAATTATTAAAAAAAAACAAAAACATTTTTCAGTCTTTCAGGGAAAATTTTTAAAAGAAATGTTTCATTTAGGACGTCCCTCAACCATTTGGAACGTCTTAGCAATGGGACAAAACGCTACTAAAATTAGTTTACTTTATTAGTTTATTTCATTATAACTTTTTTTAATTTTTAGATACTATTTTAAACTTTTCAGTCTAAACCATTTTTTTAATTTCTAAACTATTATTATTATTGTGATTTATAATTATTTCTAAGCTGAGCAGAATAAAAAACGTGGTATTCGTATAAACATACTGTCCGAAATAAAATATGCTGCTAACTAATCACAACCAAGTAATAGCCCGCATATCTCTTAAAATCTGAAATTTTTAAAATCCGAATTTACTATTTTCGTCCTAATTGATTTTTAGTTATTGTTCATATTATGGGTGGACTCATAAAACTCAGTCGACACTCAGGTAACGAAGGCCTTTTGCCTCCACTCCCCTCCTCCAAAAAAGAGGTCAATATAGCCCCAATGGCCGTTGAGCTATTTTTGTCCCGTTGGGCGTGGCATCTTGAGACGAGGCTTTCCTGTCTCTTCATTTTTTTTATGGAATAGATCTCTTGTTAGAATTAACCACCACTCGCCAGCTATTAGTAGCAACCCGCATCTGATCAGAAATCGATACTAGAAAGATCAGGTTGATACCGTGATCAGATCAATCAGATACAGTGGTATCTGATCGATACCGTAGATCAGAACTGATTTTAGAAAGAGGACTTCTTTCTCCCGTCTTAGTTTGCTCCTCAAGAGATTTTTTCTTGCGCAATTTTAATTTTGGAAGAGTCAGGTGAGCAAATTTTTATTTGCTCACCGTTGGCCATCAATCCCTTTGATGGTGTTGACTACAACACCACTGAAAAAACTATGTTCCTCAGTGGTGTTCCTCCGCCACGGAGAAACACCACTGAGGAACTTTAATTTACTATTACAGTTACTATTGCACAGCCCATGGAAGTAGGAACCGGTGTATTCCCCTGCCTGTTTAGTTTTTACTGTTAATTTACGAAAATGGGTCATTGTGTTAGTATCCTGGTTTATCAGTATATTTATTATTTATTTATCATTAGCCTTCTTTCTTGATAGGAATTCTATCCGTTTCTTCTAAATAATTTCTGGGAAAGCTTTAAGAATTTCACTTCTAATCTTACATGTGGTTGAACCAATCATTAGAACTTACGAATCAAAAGTCAGGCAATCTTCTGTTACAAAGTACGATAAGATCTATTTCCCAAAAAAATAGTCACCAGCCCAAATGTGCTGAATTTGCATTTCAAAGTCAAATTTAAAAACAAACACAGCAAAACAAATGTGATGAGATTTGTCAAAAAAAAAGAAAAAAAAAAAAAAAAAAAGGATACACAAGCTAACATATCAAAAAAAAAAATCCAAAACAGGTCAATTATTTACTGAATACTGGTAACTCTTCCCTCCCCCTCCTCTTCAGAAAAAATTTGGGTGTTATGGTATAAAAATAAACTTTTGTGTTTTTCAAATAAAAAAAAGTTTCAGAGGAACTTAGGATTGAGGAGTTTATATTAATATTTACCATTTCAGCCTATCATTGTAAATGTGTTGATCCTTGGCTTACAAAAACGCGCCGTGTTTGTCCCTGCTGTAAGAGGAAAATATTATACAATGGTGAGCATTTTTCTGACAGTGAACCCGATTCTGACAATGAGCAAGCACCCTTGTTGCAGCCTGGAAACTATGGAACCCAGGGAGGTACATTCATGACTGGACGTGGGGTAAGCTGAAACGTCCTCTTTGACCTATTTCCAAGCTTAGTTCTAAGGTCGTCAATCGCGATTAGCGGGAAGCTGATAGTCCGTTATTCAGGAGAAGACAAGAATTGGCTACACTTAGAAAGCAAATCCAGCCCGCGAGTGGAAGTGCTTACCTAGGGTAGTTTTTAGCCCTAAATTTGAGTTATTACGCTGATTACTTTTTTTTTTTGGATTTCGACCTTTATCTTTATTTTTGTATCAATGACTTCAATGTAATCAATGACAAAGACCCCGGATCTGTACTGATTATTGGATAGCTAGACTTTTTCCAAAGAGTCCCTTCAAGTCATAATGTCATTACAAATTTAGTTTTCTGAATTTTTTTTTTACCACTGACAGTCTCCGAATTGTCTACGTTTTGTCCGAAATATATAAATGTTTGTCCGTATTGTCCATATTTTCGTCTGAATTTTCAAAATTTTTGTCCGAATTTTCTAAATTTTTATCTGAATTAGTTAAAATATTTGTCCAAATTGTCTAAATTTTTGTCCAAATTGTCTAAAATTTTCTCCGAGTTTTCTAAATTTTGTCCAAATTGTCTATTTTTTTGTCCAAATTGTCTAAATTTTTGTCCGAATTGTCTAAATTTTTGTCCGAATTGTCTAAATTTTTATCCGAGTCGTCCATATTTTCGTCCGAATTGTCTAAATTTTTGTCCAAATTGTCTAAATTTTAGTTGGAATTGTCTAAATTTTAGTCCGACTTGTCTAAAGTTTTGTCCGAATTGTCCACATATTCGTCCGAAATTTCTAAATTTTTGTCCAAATTGTCTAAATTTTTCTCCGAATTTTCTAAATTTTTGTCCAAATTGTCTAAATTTTAGTTCGAATTGTCTAAATTTTAGTTCAAATTCTCTAAATTTTAGTCCGAATTGTCTAAATCTTTGTCCGAGTTGTCCATATTTTCGTCCGAATTGTCTAAAAAAAAATTTCCAAATTGTCTAAATTTTAGCCCGAATTGCTCATATTTTCGTCCGAACTGTCAAAATTGTCTAAATTTTTCTCCGAATTGTCTAAATTTTGTCAAAATTGTCTAAATTTTAGTTCGAATTGTCCAAACTTTAGTTCCAATTGTCAAAATTTTTGTCCAAATTCTCTACATTTTTCTCCGAATTGTCTAAATTTTTTCCCAAATTCTCTTAATTTTAGTTCCAATTGTCTAAATTTTATTTCGAATTGTCTAAATTTTTCTCCGAATTGTTTGATTTTTTTTCCGTTTTGTTTGTAGGTGAACATCTCAAACTTAAAACAGTCTATATAGATACATTGGTATGTAGATTGTATAATTGATATATAAATCACGGTTAGAGAAATAGGTGGAATCGAGTAAACAGTGCCTATAGTAAATGACAGTTTTAAAAAGTGGTATCCAAGAAATATTCTGGTGAGGAAGATTCCTCAATTGATGCTGATTCAGAAATAAAAATTGTTATGTTAAAAATTATATATAATAATTATATATAATTATATTAATGGATTCCTCAATTATGGATTCAATTATGGATTAATCTAATTATATTTATGTATATACATAATTATATCTGATAATTATATATAGTTATATATAATTATATTTATGGATTCCTCAATTGATGCTGATTCAGAAATAAAAACTGTTATCCATGTTCAATCCAAAATTAATTATGGATTAAATTATTTATATTTATGTACATACATTATTATATATATAATTATATTTATGGATTCCTCAATTGGTGCGGATACAGAAATAAAAACTGTTATCCAGATTCAATCCAAAATTAATTATGGATTAATCTAATTATATTTATGTATATTTATTTAATTATATTATTAATTATAATTATGAAAACAAATATTGAATTAAAAAAAAAAGAAAAACTGAAAGCTCCCACACATGACTTCGAATCGAGATAAAAAGGACAACATTAAAATAAACATTGTCGAAAACACTAATTTGGGGGTTGAAGCATCCTATCATAAAAAAAAGAAGAACAATCACTTTTTGCAATCAGTAGCTGTGATGTGTCTCCCTTTTTCCCTAGTGCCAGAAAATTTGTGCAAGGTCGTAGAGATAGTAAATGGTTCATTTGACGACTCAAATGGTGTTGCTGAATGGCTCAAACACACATATTTACATGCTTTTTATAAACTTGTCATAGCTCCCGACTAATGTGCCATATGGCACCAAAAACGGCATTTTCGTACAGTTGTTAAGTCATTTCCAGAGTAGGGAAGGCTAGGAAATATTGAAATGCAACTATTGAAGGCCCCATGTTTGCTTTGACCTTAGCTTTACAGCCGCCTATCATGGTTGCAGCAGTAGCGGCAAACTAGTAAGAAGCAAATATAGTCAAATATTAACCGAGATTTTAAGGCGTTTTCTAGAAACTAGTGGTAGAGTTAATCGCAAATAATAATTATTATGTGGATTTAATAGAAAAAAAATTTTTAGATTCTAAAAGCAAAATTTTGAAAAATCTGAAAACAGGTGCACTATTGAAATTGCCATCGTCGTAAATCTGTCAACTGGTTTTGTAAGCTATCTGTATGCTTATGCAGATAAAATTGTAATCCCGTGATTAAACTCCCGAATTTGTTGATAAATCTAATTTTATTGATTAAAGTTTGCAGGCTTTTAGAGTCGGCTTTATTAAGAGGACTTCGAATTTGCTGTTCAGGCACTGATTTTTTTTTTTTTTGACGTTTTTTTTTTGGCACGCTTAAAAGAAAAGGAAAATAAAAAAGACGGTCGTATTTTTTCATGGGCAGTATTGAATGCGTGACTTTACCGGGCTAATGGAAAGCCAGAGAGAGATGGCTAAGGGGTCAATTATTTTGCTCTCTTACAATATCTTTAATGATAGGCCTAGCAAGCTATGCTGAATTTTTCCAAGCTTATATTATTTGTATCTCCTGCCTGATTAGCACGTTTAGGGCAATTGTTTGCTGACTAAATTTTTTGTTTCCATGGCTTACCAGAAAACTAGTAGCTACCATTGTTAGTTAGCAATTGAATGCAGAACAAATCCAATTTTATTCTCCTATGCGCACTTCAAGCATAATATAACGGTGAATTTGCTTTAATAGCCCCCAACATTCATGGTTGTCACCACTAGTGATTTATCACTATTTCTAGTGATTTTTTATATTCTAAATCAGCACATGAATCACTATATTATTGAAGAAAATCACTAAATCAACCAAAGAATCACTACAATCTAGTGATTTTTTCATCGGGTGGCAACCATGCCAACATTCAGTATAGAAAAAACTTTCGTCCTGTTTACTCTTGTTTCGCTTAAGCTATTTCAAGTAGTGATTTCTTAGTTTATTATTCCAGTTTTAAATATTTTTTCTAAGAACGTGCAAAAAGTTAATTTTAGAGAAACAAAGCTTTTCTTGACAAAGTAAAGATGCAAGTTGAAACTTAAAGCGAACAAAAATAATTGGTTTGGAGTGTATGCGAAATTTATCTATAAAACTGACTGATGATATTTCCCTATGCCTGTATAACTAAGCAAAACTAGTGCTTTACTGGGAGCACAGAAAAGGAATTTTTTATACAATAGAGGCATAAAGGGCTTTCAGTTTAAAAGTTAAGTATTTTTGTTTACTATATTTGAGTTTCAATGCATTTATTTTGCACTAATGCGAAATATGGTACACATGTTGCGGATATGTGTTGCATGTGTTGCGGGCATGTGTGATGGATGTATGTTGCATGTGTGGCGCAGCAATAGTTCTTAAACTACTATTTCCCTCCTCAAGTCCATTAGAAAAACCTTATTTTTGATTAGAACCTTAAATAGAAGGTTCTCAATAAGATCGGGACCCAAAGATATCTTAAGTCGGGATAGCAGCCTGCTATTTCTGGCACCCTAGTAAATCCAACAAACTGGATTTAATTAATGACATTGAAGAAAAATTGAGAATGTGGAAGATGGTTGGAATAATTTTAGGAAAATAATTTGTGAAGTTGCTGAAGGTGTATTAGGGAAGAAAGCTAGAACTGCAGCTAAGAATATTAGTGAAAAAGCTTTATGTTTAATAGAAAGCAGAAAGGACTTGTACAAGAATTATCTGAGTGATAGATCGTATAAAAACAAAAAAGTGTAAAGAAAGTGGAGAAAGCATAGAAAGCATTAAAATATGAACTAAGGAGGTGTGAAGTGGAGGCCATGGATAAAATTTCCGAGGATCTGGAAGATGTAGCTAGACGGCATAATAGTAAAATATTGAATCGGCATATTAGTAATTTGAGAGGGAATAGTAAATGTAGACTTGGCCCATTTAAAGATAGGAATGGGGCTTTAATTTGCGATAAGAACAAAACTAAAGGGAGATAGGCTGAATATTTTGAGAATCTGTTTAAGTGAGGTATAGTTGCAGGAAGAGATAGAAAAGTTTGTGAAAGTTTGTGAAAGGAAGAGATAGAGGAAAATGAAAAAGTTTGTGATACCTTGGATGTGAAGGAAGATTTGTTTTGCGAGGAGGAATTAGCAACAGTACTAAAAGGATTAAAGAATAATAAGGCTCCAGGTGCTGATAGGGTGGTACATGGGTTTCTTAAATATGGTGGCTCTGAGGTTAGAAATAAGTTACGAATATATGAATATGTTTTTTAACATATTCATATATTTAACATATTCAGTTACGAATATATAGATTATGAATATGATTTTTGAAAAAGGGGAAGTACCTAACGATTTTAGGAAAACCTTAATTAAGCCACTTTATAAGAAAGGTGATAAAAGTGAGTGTGGTAATTATCGAGGCATTAGTCTGGTCTCTGTAGGTAGTAAATTACTTAGTAATATGATACTTTTTAGACTGAGAGATGCCGTAGACAAAGTTTTAAGAGAAGAGCAGTGCAGTTTTAGAAAAGGTAGAGGATGTGTCGACCAAATTTTCACTCTTAGGTTAATAATTGAGAAGTTCTTGAGTAGTCAAACACCTTTGGTCCTCAGTTTTATCGATTATCCGCAAGCGTTAAGTTCTGTTGACATAAGAGCTTTATTAAAGATTTTATCCTTGGTATACCAGACAAATACATTAAATTGATGCTTGATGTTTAGGAGAATAACACTGCTGCGGTTAAGGTAGGAAATGAGGTTAGCAGCTGGTTTTGTATTAAATCAGGAGTTAAGCAGGGTTGTGTTCTATCCCCCTTTGTATGGATTATTTTGATGGACTGTGTTTTAAGGAGCCCAGGAAAGGTAATCAAATGGGGAGGAAAAAGTCTCCTGGACTTGGATTATGCTGATTATTTAAGCATCCTAGATGAAAGTATGAACAATATGAATGAAGTTTTAGAGGGTGTGCCAGTTGAGGGTCCGAGTATAGGTTTAAAGATTAATCTTAGGAATACCAAGTCACTGAGGCTAGGACTAAGTTAAGATGAAAAGGTGACGTTTGGTATGAAAAGATTGAGCAGGTCGGCAGTTTCACTTATCTTGGAAGTATTATTAGTAGAGATAGTGGGTGCAGTGAAGATGTTAAAAGTAGAATAGCCAAGGCTCAGGATGTTTTTTCACAGTTAAAAAAAGTTTGGAAGAGTAGGAAGATAAGTCTGCAAACCAAGACTAGAATATTAGAAGCTACAAGGATGATTGTGGTCAAATATGACTCTGGAGCATAGACGCTCCGAAAAGCGGATGAAGACTGGCTAGATGTTTTCCAGAGAAATTACTTAAGGAGTGTTCTGGGTACCCGGCTGACTGACCGTATTCCAAACAATAGGCCATACGAAAAATGTGGTTCAATACCGCTCTCTAGGGATATAATGAAAGAAAGGTTGAGGTGGCTAGGGCACGTTGTGCGGATGAAGGATGACAGATTGCCGAAGATTGTTCTTTTCGGCCAACCGTCTAGGGCTAAACGGAAAGCAGGTCGTCCCCGTCTGGGGGGGGGAGGACGTCATAAAGAAAGATTTAAAGGAAATAGGAACTTCATGGGCGGGTGTAAAAAGGGAGGCTTTGAATAGATTGGGGTGGAGGAGGAGCTTGCGTAGCTGTGTTGGCCTCAGGCGGCTTGGTGCTGCGGTAAGTTGTTAGTAGTAGTAGTAGTAGTATTGAACAAAAAAAAAACTGATTCAGAGTAATAGCACCAATTCCCAAAAATATAGTCAGGACAAAGATTTTTTTGATTTTTTATCAAGTAAGGTGCAAAACAAAAAATCTAGGACTTTCTCACTTTTCTTCCGTCTACATTATTGACTAACTCTTTTCAAGCTAATCGGTTTTTGAAAGTGATTTTCCCATCGGTATCCCTCATTCATTTTATCTAAATTACTTAATTGGTTTTTCAGTTAGAAAACAATTCGAATTTCTAAATTTTCTTTGTACTATTCGAAATTTTTCGAATTTTTCAATTTGAGATTAGTAAACAGCATCTCTGATTTTAGATAGCTTCAAATTTCATGGGCACTGAAATTAGAAAGCTACCACCACGACTTCAGATCTAAGGAGGCCCGGTCCGGCTACCCAAGGAGGTAGACTACCCTGCTACCCAGGCTACACACCGACTCAGTTTTTTTGTATTTAGAATTCGTATATATTGGTATCATAGTATGGGTATATATAACATCTCCTGATTGTTTCAAGATCAATATTTGAAACTTAACACAGTTTGTGGAGAAACATCCTTTTTGACTGAAGAATTTGTATATGGGTATCTTTTTTCTTGTTTGAATTTTTAACCTCCCAAAAGCTCACAAACCTCCTAGAAACCCAAAAACTTCAAAACTCACAGTTTTAGTTTTTTGCAGCTGTGAGTTAAAGGAACTGCCAGTTCTACTTGGGTGCAACAATCTTCGAATCAAGTTCTAAAACTTGGCCTTTCACTGGTTAGTTAGATGGATGGATATTCAGATACAATAAACAAACAGTAATAAATAGTACAAGTGGATAATTCATCGCATACTCCCTCCCGCGGCTCTATGGCTAGGATGCTAGGAGAAATAAAGCAATAAAAATAAATAAAGCAAAAAAATAAAGCAAAATAAAGCAATATAATAAATAAAGCAATATAAATAAAAAAAATAAAGCAATATAAAAGAGGAAAAGGAGGAGCAGTCGCTTTCGATCTGCCGAAAACCATCGGAATCAAAGGAGAAGAAAAGAATCAGAAAAAAAAGAAAATGAATAGCAGCCGCTCCCGGTCAAAGATAACCTGTAAAAAAATAAAGCTGCATTGGCAAATAGTTACTGGAACCCTAAAAACGGATTAAGATAAAAATTGATACATCAAAAGAATTAGCTTCTTTATTCTGATTTCAAATATATACCAATAATCAAAATGTGATATCAAATAAAAATGTGAATTTTTGTATTTTTGCCAGAAGAAATATCATGGATGCGTGTTTTTTTCGTTTTTCCAGGGTGATCATATTGAATCATTGATCCTAGAAGATCGGGAGGGGGCTTATTCGGACGGAAATGGAAAGTTCAAGTGACACTTTTAGTGGCCAAAAGATTGGAGGGCAAATAGACACCTCCCACGCCCTTTTTTTCTCCGAAAACACCCGATCAAATTTTGAGATAACCACTGGATTCAGCATATTTGAAGGTCCAATAACTGCCTCTGGGGATGACTTGACTCTCTTCCACAGCCCTTTGGGATAGGGTCGTAAGTTATCAAAGTTGTCCATTATTTACATATTCCGTTTGTTATCGGAAAATAAAATATACGATTTTTTTCGTATATGGGAAAGATTTCTAGCGGATATATTACACACGGGGGGGGGGGGGGAAGAGAGAGGATTTCCTGGCATGAAAGTGTTTTTTTTTCTCAACTGAAAGTAAGAAACAACATTAAAACTTAAAACGAATAGAAATTATTCCGTGTATGAGGTGGGCTACTTCCTCAACCCTCGTTCTTTACGCTAAAGTTTGACTTTTTTTTGTCAAAATTCTTTAGGAAAGACTGCTCAAACACAAGGGCTGTTGAATTTGGGTGACGAGTATTTTTGAAGAGCTTTAAGGCTTTAGCGCAAAGAGCGATGGCTGAGGAAGGGGTAGTCGCCCTCATATGCGGAATTATTTCTGTTCGTGTTAAGTTTCAGTGTTGCTCCTTACTTTCAGTTGAAAAAAAACTTTTTTATTTATTTAATAAATAATAAGGACACAATTCCAATTTGGTCCAGAGACATCAGCCGAACGACAGCATTAAAAAAAAAAATTATTGATAATAATGAAAACTAAAAATTTTATCCATAAATCAAAAATGTTTTAAAGGCACCAAATGAGTGGCGCTCATTTGGTGCCTTGTGTGGCGCTCAGTGGCGCCAAAAATGTTGTTCTTAAGGCACCAAATGGGTGGCGCTTTACTCAGGCAGAGTCAGCTAAAAAGTTATTGTGAAGCACTGAAGGCACTTAGAAGGAAAATTTTTGGGAGGGATGTGATGCATAGAAGTTGTTTAGAAAATAAAATAGGAAGTAGTTGTAAAGTGGATATTAAAAATTTGGGAAATTTTGTGAGGGTGGGGATGAGACATTGGGAGGGATTTCTATTATAGTGTTATTTTCAAAAGTGTTTGAACTTATTATGTTTTATGCGTTTTGTTGTATTTGTAATATCCATGGCCCATGGGGCTTTTATGAGATATATATCTATCTATCTGTTCCAAGCTGCATGAACATCAAAGATAAGTGGCAAAGCTTACAGAAACCCCGAAAGACTTTTAGTATATACAATATAGGCTGAAATTATTTCCCACAGAAGTGCATTTTCAGACGCTATTATCCCAGGTTTTGGACAAAAAAAAAAATCTTTAGGTTTGAAAACACGTTTTTTTTTAATTTTACGTCCTTGAACCTATCTTTTTGTAATATTAAGTTCTCGGCATTAAAGTTCTTTTTTTCTTTTTCTTTTTTAGTCTAGCCCTGTAATATCTGATAGGTTTTCTGTGGATACTGCTGCTGAATTAAGCCGAGCCGGTTCTGGGATGACTGCTGTCCAAATCGAAGGCTCTGCGAACGAAGTCTACACTTCTAGTAGTGATGATGATAGTGATGAAGCTGAAGGTAACTTCTTTTTTATAGTTGAAGATTTTTTTCACTTCCCAGCACTGGATTAAAAAAGTTCTTATCTCAAAAAAGTTTGGAAGGATGATATGTCTGCGAACCATCATTAGAATATTAGAAGCCACAGTGATGACAGTAATCAAGTATGGTTCTGAAGTTTGGGCGCTCCGAAAAATGGAGGAGAATTTCCTAGATGTTTTGAGAGAAATCGCCTACAGATTGATTTAGGCACCCGACTGTCTGACGTATCTCAAACAGTAAGCTCTACGAAAAATATGGTTCAATCCCGCTTTCTAGAGCTATACTGAGAGAAAGGTTGAGATGTCTAGGGCACGTTCTACGGATGAAGGATGACAGATTGTCCTTTTCGGCCAACCGTGTAGGGCTAAGCGGAAAGCAGGTCAACCCCGAATGGGGCAAGCAAAGATCTAAGGGGAATAGAAACTTCCTGGAAGGGTGACTTGCACGGGTGACTTGTACAGAGATTACACTCTGGGTGTCCGGCTGACTGACTGACGGTATTTCAAAGAGTAGGCTGTACGAAAAGTGCGGCTCAATCCCGCTTTCTAGGGCTATAATGGGAGAAAGGCTGAGAGAAGGGCTAGGGTTGGTTCTGTGGGTGGAGAGTGAAAAAATTGTCGAAGATCGTCATTTTCAGCCAACCGTCTAGGACTAGACGAAAAGCAGGTCGTCCGCGGTTAGGGTGGGAGGATGTCATAAAGAAAGATTTAAGGGAAATGGGAACGTCCTGGGAGGGCCTAAATAGAGAGGTTTTGAATAGGACGAAGAATGCGTGCGTAGCTGTGTTGGCCTCCGGTGGCCTGGTGTTGCGGTGAGTTGTTAGTAGTAGTGGTAGTAGTAGATGAAACAGTACTCTTTAGTAAAAAGAAAAAGATAATACTAGTAACTTCTCTTGGTTATGTAACATTTAATTTCTTTATAATAATCCTACATTCGTTCTTTTGCTAATTCTCGGTATAGTTTAATGTGCCAACATTCACTGAAAAGTTCGAATTTGGTGATTTTACTTATTTAGTTATGAAAAACGATAAAAAGGACGGAGCATAAATAAGCAATAAGAAATAAAAGAACAAAAAGACGAACATTTTGACAAAAGAACGACAATAGCAATAAATGTAGAAATAAAATGTATTTGGCTAGGAATAGCAAAACACAAGACGAAGAATCGACAAAAAAAAAAAAATATAGAAACCAAGTACGAACTCTAAACCTACTATTTTCTTTTTTTCTTTTCCAATCAGTTTTGAAACTGCCATTTCCGGGTTGGTCATCATAACTTCTGAGACCACACTGGGTAATATGGAAATACGTAAAGAAAAAAAAAACGACAGCATTATCAAAGCGGAGGCCTGAAGAAGAGTTTAGTGCAAATTTTTCAGTCAAGGCCTCCGCCCAACTGTCTTCGGTGCAGAATTTAATGAGATGACTTTTATTTTCAACTAATAATTATATCATACTTAACTGGCACTTACCACATTTTTTAAATAACATTATCAACAAACGTAGAAATGGTAAGAGACATTCTTACCAGAATTATTTTCGTCAGAATTTTCTCAAGGGATTAAAAAGGTTACGCAAACAAATGCTACTGACCTTGTTTTAACTGAAGATAATTTATTCTTGAAATCCAGTGGTACTGACATATCTTTAAAAATTGACAATGATGTCGAACTTACAAGTGTAAATTCTCGACTAATGCAATCATATATTCATAAAAATGAGTTCTGTGATCTTAAGTGTAATCAACCTAATGTGTGCTTTAGATTTTTAGACAGTTGATGTATGTCTAGCAATTGTAAATATCTACACATTTGTAAGTTTCATGTTTTTAGCCGTTGTATAAATAATCTGTGCAAATATCCCCATATTGATATCTGCAAACAATTTTCAAGTGGAAGATGCTTTGGCTGTGCAAAACCTCATATCAAATTGCCCATTAAGAGTCGTAGTAGGTTCCATAAAACTGGGCTACCCAGAGGCCACCTAAATTCTGCTAATCCTACTAAATATCTTTTAGACCATCGCTCACACACACGAAAGTCATCGAGCCATCCAGTCCTTTCCAATCGAGTACCTATCCAAAGGATATCCCCGTCTCCATATCCACTTCCCTACCCCCTTGCTTCTTTTTCAAAGATAAACCAACCCACCCCTCCGGTTGCTTTCCAACATTTTCCTACCCTTCCGTCTATCATTCCCCACCACCTTGCGTACCCCCTCAACGCGGACTCTTCATACCTTTCCCCTGCAAAAATAACCTCATCTCTCTTGATTCCTCTAGTTCACCCCAAACTCAGCCGCTACTTAGTTACTGTTGTTTAGAATCTCCGCTAGTACCTGCTCAATTCAATGCCATTGCATTTGAAAAAGATGGATTTGGTCCCCCTGTCCCTTGCTCTGACTACCCGAGCCTAGCCCCCGTCAAGAATTCCACTAGAACCCCTGACCCCATCTGTGATATAAAAAAGTGAAGTGTAAAAACGGTTCCTTCACAAGTCACTTTCAATTCCCCACACTTTTGTTGAGCAACGCTGAAGGCCTTAACTTTGAAAAACTTAATGAATTAGACACTCTTTCTAAAATATATAGATTAGATCTAATTGTTATTACTGAAGTTCAAGCTTAAAATTTGCAGATGTTAAAGATTAATAATTTTTCTCAATTTATTAAACTCAGACCAGATAACCACCCTCTGGGTAAGAAAGGTGGCAGAGTTCTGTTCTTTTTCCGTAATGACTTATACCCAAGTGAAATATCTATTCCGTGTCTTGCTCCCTTTGATGAGATTAGGTGGGTGTGTGTTCGACCTAAAGTCTTGCCGCGTCCTTTCAATTTAATTGTCCTGTGTTGTTTTTATTACTCCCCTAATCAGAGATCCGCTGACAAAATAAATTTTATCGAAAAATTACATGCAAGTGCTGACTTTGTACTATCAAAATGTCCAAATGCAGGAATTTTCCTGATGGGTGACGCAAACGATATAAGACTTGATTCTACATGTAATGCTTTTAATTTAAAACAGGTCGTTAAGGTCCCAACTACAAAAGGCACTACTACTCTTGATTTAATTTGCACTAATCAGTTTTACAAACCCGTCTCCACTCTGCCCCCTCTAGGGGGTAGTTACCACTTTAGCCTTTTCCTATCTCCGCTGGCTAAAGTTAAACAGTCGTTTTCTATAACTGAAACGGCTTATAGACCTCTTATTGACTCAGGACTTTTCAATTTTGGCTCCTGGATTACTATTGAAAATTGTTCCACTGTGTATCAAACAAATGACGTTGACTACATGGCTTTGTCCCTCCAAAATCTATTGAGGAATAATTATGAATTCTACTTCCCTGAGAAAAATTTAAAACATGTTCTACAGATAAGCCTTATGTTACTGAGTCTTATAAAAAACATTTAAGAAAAAAAATCAATTTTTTCAAGGCAGGTCGTATTACTGAGGCTAATAGTCTAAGGAAGTTCCTAAAGAAAAAATTAAGAAAAGCAGCTTCTAATTATTATAATAGTAATGTCAAAGATCTATATTTTAACAAGCCCAATCAATCGTACAGAAAAATGAAAGAAATATGCGGAAAAAGTCCTTCTGAAGTTGATTTTCATCTCTCAGAACCCCCTAATAAGACTGCCAACGATTTGAACTTGTATCTTGCTTCCACCATCCAAAGTCTCCCCCCTTTCACTGACTCAAGTCCAACAATTCCTCCCAATACTTCCTCCTCCTTTATTTCTCCATCTGATGCTATAAATAAAATTCTAAGGCTTAGAAAATCAAGTATTTGTTCCGTGGAAATCCCAGTTGACTTAATTAAAGCCTTTTCAGTCAAAATTGCTGAACCTTTATCAAATATTTTCAACCACATCACAAAATTTGGTAAATTCCCAAGTTGCTGGAAATAAGCTTTTATAACACCTGTCCCAAAAAAATGCACCAGTATAACTGTTGCCAACATTCACCCCATTACACTCACTTCAGTTTTTTCCAAACTTTATGAAAGTTTCCTCTGTGACTGGCTTAGGGATATAATTTGTCCGCGTATTGACACCCGGCAGTTTGGTAACTTAAGGAAAACCTCCACCACCCATTACCTTGTGCACTTAATGCGTACCATCGTATGTAACCTTGATAAACCAAATGTTTGGCTAAACCTTT
Organism: Artemia sp. Qi Xiang Cuo; assembly: GCF_049724085.1. NCBI lineage: Eukaryota > Metazoa > Arthropoda > Branchiopoda > Anostraca > Artemiidae > Artemia > Artemia sp. Qi Xiang Cuo. The sequence continues at coordinate 55,912,971 of NC_142811.1, forward strand.
TCTTAGTTGATTTCCAAAAAGCTTTTGACCTGGTTGACCACACCATCCTAATTCGTTCACTACTGGTTAACTTTAAACTTGATCCTCTGTTATTAAATATTGTTATATCGTTTCTTTCAAAAAGATCTCAAGTTGTTAAATACAAAAATGTTTTCTCTAACCCCCTCCCTATATATTGTGGAATTCCTCAAGGAACCTTATTGGGACCACTTTTATTTCTAGTCATGATTAACGATGACTTGTCGATCCTTGAAGTATGTCACAGGAATATTAAAAGTGACCCCCTTGAAATTCTAACCCACATTTTGGATGAAGCTAAGAACCTAAATATGAAAGTAAATTCCACTAAATCAAATATAATGACGATAAATTTCTTGAAATGTACTCCCGCTTTCCTTGACCCTATTCCCCCCAGATATTTCTGTGTCTTCCTTTAAATTACTTGGGGTTACAATTTCCTCTAATTTAAAGTGGGATATCCACGTGGAAGATATTGTCCATAGAGCTAATGCGTCCATGTCTCTCCTTAAGCTCTTGAGTAAATTTAACGTCCCCCCATTCCATTCTTTAAGGATCTATATCTTCCTTTGTCCAACTGCATCTTGAATATGCTTGTCCAGTTTGGCATCCTGGCATCTCCCGCGATGAATCAGATAAAATTGAATCTGTTCAAAAAAGAGCTCTAAGGATAATTTTTAAAGAAACTTTGGTACCATATTCACTCCTTCTAAAAAAGACCAAGCTGGAAACTCTTGAGCACAGGAGAGGAACGCCGTGCCTCCGTTTTGCAAAAAATGCAATAATAAACCCTCGCACGGAAAACATTTTCCCAAAAGACACTCCCCACCCAGACACCGCCTGCCACGTACTGTTTCTGAACCCGTCCCTATCTTGTCCCCCATCCGTTGTTTAACCTCCAGGTATGAAAAAACCTTTGTCTTCTTCATTACTGATCAAATAAACCACTAGTTTTTTTGTTTTTTTTTGTACTGGCGATACCCATGCTTGTGTCCGTTTGGTTCTTCCATTCCCACCCCCTTGTGTATATACTCTCTTTTAAAGCTTTTTAACACTTTTTTTATGTTTTTTTTTTTAGTTTTGGCCTTTTTAAATTACTTACATTTAACACTTTTTGTTTTTTAGACTAATGAATGGATTTGTCTTTCTAATATTGTTGTTTTGGCATTGTTTAGCCAGTTTTTTAGTTGTTGTGCAATTTCTATGTTGTTGTTTTTTTATTATATGACCCCGAAATGCGAATTCGGCCCTTCGGGGCTTGTGATAGTCATTTTTTGAAATAAATATCTTATCTTTATCTTTAAATGACGTTTTATTAAGCCACTTGAGCAGCGTCACACAATCTTTCATCATAAACCAAACTCAATCACTCTTCCTATTTTTTTCATACCATTCAATACAATTTAACTCTCCCGAAAAAAAAAAAAAAATTAATTACCACCCAACAAAAACTTTTTTAATCTAATTTTAAACTGAAACTGGTTTTCTGACTCCCTAATGCTCTCCGGTAAACCATTCCACAAATTAACTGCATAATTTCTAATTACAAAACTAGATCGACTCGTACTCCTTACTTCTGAGACTAAGCCTCCACGACCTCTAGTCCTATGCTGATGATAATCAGAATTAAACTTAAAAAAATCTCTAAAATATTCAGGAGATAATCTATTAAACACTTGGTAAGTAAACACTCCCGCCTGATTGTCCCTAATCTGATGAACATTTAGAATTCTAAAACTGATAAAACATTCACGCGTGTGCTCATACTGAACAAACTCACCCAGTACTCGTAGTGCCTTATTCTGAAGAATCTGCAGTCTTTTAATATTTGAAGTAAAATTAGATGCATAAATAGAGCACTGTCTTGAAATGAATTGAAATGAATTACAGCACTGTCAATACAGTTTATGTATATTTAGACATCTTATGAACCGGAAATTTCAGTGCTTTCAATGTAGTGTTTATGATAAATGGTACTAAATAGAACATCAGATAATCGTATTCTTAATTAAAATTTTATGCTGCTAGACGTTTACCCGTTATTAAAGAAAGCTAAAAAAAATGTAAGAGAAATGGACCAAAAAAATATGAGGTTGCTTTCTTCATGTTGAGTACTATTACTCTAAATATATTAATATTGTTTTAGGGTAGTCAAAACGAAATCTATGTTGAAAGAGCCTTTGAGTCTGAAGTTATTGCACTTTCAATGCTTTGTTTTCGTTAAATTTGACTTGACTACTAGATACAAAATTAGAAAATCCTAATATTAGTTAGTTTTTTTGCTGTTAAAAATATCCCTTTTAAAATAAAATAAGCTTACAAATGATTTTTATGCATAAAACGAGTCCCCAAAAAAGGGAAGAGAAATCAATATTTTTGAAACAACCCCTAACTTTGATCAGCTGATCAAAATTTTGAGATAGCCATTTTGTTCAACATATTTGAAAATATTATAAGTATGTCTTTAAGGATGACTTAATCCCCCGAAGTTCCCGGGAGGAGGGCTGAAAGTTTTGAACCTTACCCAATGTTAACATATACTATTGGTTATTGGGAAGTATACAGTATTGACGTTTTCAGGGGAGATTTTTCCTGGTAGGGGGGGGGCCTGGGGTCGGGCAGGGACGTACGCAGGGGGGGCCTACTGGCCCCCCTGCTAAACGCACAAGTGTGATCACTTGTGCAGTCACGGCTTCAATTAGTTTAAATTTGGAAGCGATAAGTAGTTCACCATCTTTTCATTCAGCTATAAGCACCAAGGTTTTTATAAATCCTAGTCACTGCGTATCCAAGGGAGAGGGGGGGGTTATATTTAAGTAGGACTATTCACATTACATTTCACAGAAGACTGCTATTACTCATGTATCTGAAATATTCGCTTGGGTTGTTTTCACCCGCTATCATCAGAAAACCCGTCATTACCTTCTTATATTTTGTCGAAGAGGCACTACTTAACTACTACTACTACGGCACTACTACTACTGGCGCGGGCACTATTTATATTTTGTCGATCATTGACAGATTTTAATCATTGCAGTTTGAACACATCGTTGAAAAATCTAGGAATAAGTGAGGGCGAAGATGTTATGTTAAGGAACGAGAAAATCGACCAAATGGATAGCTTTAGTTACTTGGTTAGTATTGATTGTAAAGAGGGTGGACGTAGTGAAGATGCAAAAGTAGAATAGCCAAGGCGCAGGTGCAGGGTGTTTTTTAACTGTTGGAAGGTTTGAAGAATAAGAAGATAAGTCTGTGAGTTAAGATTAGAATATTGGAAGACACGGTAAAGACAGTGGTCAAGTATGTTTTTGAAACGTGTGTGCTTCAAAAGACTGAGGAATATTTAAATTTTGGGACAATTTTGAGACAGCCAAGGAAAAATTTTGAGACAGCCATTTTGTTCAGCATAGTCGAAAATCTAACAAATATGTCTTTTAGGATGATGAAAGATTAGTTTAGTAATATTTTTGAACAATATTTTTGAAGAAATCATATTTATGTGTTTCTTTCAACTAAAATTATTATCAGCATAAAATCTTAAATATTTATTTTCAAAAACATGTGAAAGCGAAAAAATTTTCAAATACTATAGAAGCACTATTTACAATTTTTCCTACCCTACTAAAAATCATATAATTTGTCTTAGAATTATTAACAGCAAGGTAACTCAAGGAGGTAAACACCAAAAGGTTTTCCAGTGTTCGGTTTGCTTTATCCTCTAGTCCTTGCACTGACCGTGCAGAAATCGTCAACGCAGTATCATCTGCAAATGCTGTAACAGTTGCTTCAGGCTTGTAGAACCTCAGAATATCGACGTATACGAGAAAAGAGTAACGGACCCAGGACTGAACCCTGTGGAACTCCACATTTAACAGGATAGACTCCGCTAATGATGTCACCTAACATTACATTAGCTGACCTTCCATACAAATATGATTTAAACCAATCCAAGCAAACATCTTTTATCCCCAGACTAGATAGGCGACAAGCAGCAACTCAAAATCCACAGGGTCGAAGGCTTTTTTGAAGTCGACAGAAATCGTTAAAGGAATAAAACCTTTTTTCTAGAGCTCCATTGACTACATCCAGAATATGGTGAACAGCATGGCTAGTAGAATGTTTACTGCGGAATCCGAATTGGCTGTCACACAATATTCCTAGTTTATCCAAATATTCATAAAGTCTCCCGTGAATTAACTTTTCATAGATTTTAGAAAAAATAGGCAATAACGATATCGGTCGCCAATTCGATAGTTTTTGTTTGTTGGCTTCTTTATACAGTGGTATTACCTTTGCCAGTTTAAGACCACTAGGTAATTCACCGGTCTGGAATGACAGATTTATCAAATGAAGTAGACAAGGTAATATATAAACTAGGATAGCATTTACAGCTCTAAGATTAAGTCCATCTATTCCGGCCGAGTTGGACTGCAGTCCTTTCACTGTGCTCTCGATCTCCTTTGTGTGCACTTCTCGAACGAAAAACTGCGCCCTTCGCCTCAATTATCAATAAAGGACTTCTCCAGATGTCTTCCAGACTTTTTAGCTACTTCTTCCTTAATACTTGCGCCTATGTTCGTGAAATATTTTTCGAATTCATCTGCCGTTTCTGTTAATCAGTGATTTCACTTCCATTCACCAACAGACTCTTTACTCCATCATTATCATTAGTCTTCCCTTTTAAAACCTCATTTATTAGTCGCCAGGTTCCTTTTGAATCACCACTTTTATCATCAAAATTAAAAGCATAATATGCTTTTTTCTCACTGCGGCGCTTATGGTTAACTTTGTTTCTCACTCGCTTAAATTCTTCAAATAAACTTCCGGGCTCTGTAAATGTTTTTTAGAAAGCTGGTTTCGCATTTCAATCATTTTAAGCAATTCCCTGGTCACCCATGGCTTTCTTGGCTCATTTTTCTTTTTCCTCATTTTCCTCAAAGGACAAGACACCTCATATACCGATAAGAGAATATTCATAAACCTGTCAAATGCTGTAGTTGCATTCTGCTCTTCGCTAAATTCATCCCATGCTATAGTACTAACTTGCTCTTTCAGCTTTCTCAAGTTATTATTTCTTATATCTCTATAAACTCTCTTACTTAGGTTTTTAGCCGAAGTTTTAATACTATTTATCATACAAACAATCGGGAGGTGGTTAGAAGCAGATTGAAGGAGAACATCACAGAATGCTTGCCTCAGTAGATTTGAAGAAACAAATATGTTATCAATTAATGTTGCCAACTGAGCAGTGATACGGGAAGGAATCGGATTCACTGGGTGCAAATCATAAGATAATGCAAGATTCAAAAATTAAAATATAACCTTTTAAATTCAATAAATGAAAGTTAAATTCACCAAAAATAACGCACTCCGATCGACTAGACTTGGGCCCAACTTAAAAACTGATTAAACTCCTGAAAAAATTCCTCCGGATGAGCACTAGGGGGTGTAAAAGCCAGACAAACAATTGGCTTTTTACCATTTTCTATTTCAATCTCAATAAAAAAAATTTCAATCTTACCTTCATTCCATAAATAAAGGTCCTCCCTTTCCTTAAAATTCAATCCCTCTCTCACCAAAAATGCAAGTCCCCCGCCCCCCCATTGACTGCCGCGACTTTGATATCAGTTGGTAACCTGGAAAAGAGAAGGAAGAGAGAAGACTGTACATACTCAAGAATGATTCACAAATTCCAAAAACATCAATCACACTATCAATATTACTTAAAAACTGAACTACTTCTTCAAAAGCCGACGTTATGTGGCAATTCCATTGAGCAACACACAAACTATTCATCTCTTTTTTAATTTGGCCAAACTCTTCAAAACGAACGTAGCGGCTGGGACGGAGTGGCCTTGGGCATTCATCAACTCGATGTTGAAAATGGAGAACTATCTGATGTAATAAAACATCATCAACTGAGAGCGAATTTTTTTTTCAAGCAACTCTAACCGAGGTATTGGGAGTAGACTAACCATAATAAAAAAGTAAAATGAAAACCCACGATCTTATTTTCTTCATTAGGGATAAAACCCATACATAAACTGGAAAAAGGAAATAGGAATAATTGAATAATAATAATAAGAACAAATAAACACATCGAAAGACTCAAAAAAAAAAAAAAAAAAAAAAAAAAAAAAAACAGGACACTCAATCACGATCGAAAATGTCATTCATAGACGAAAGTCTACGAGCAGAAGTTGCATTCTCCGGACGGACATAGATCCGACCTTGGTTTGACCACACGAACTTATTGCCGTATTTTACACTTGCAGCATTCAACAATTCTCTTTTTTTCTTTGTTAGGTGCTCAGCCACAAAAATCTTCGTGTTCACAAGTTTTTTTTTGCAAGTTGCAACTTTCACAGCTGTGTTGTGGTCTTTAAACTTCACTAACTTCACTGGAACAATTTTATCAGAGCGGATATCATCAGAGTTCAGCCGAAACCTATGCACAGATATAACATCGCTATCAGCAAGACCTGAGAACGCCATCTTATTGCGTATAATATTCATTGTTGCATCTTTTACTTCAACACCGGGGGGTTGCTTGACACCATTGAATAGTAGTGTAAACAGTCTCAACTCTTGGTCAGCATCATCAAGCTTGGCTTCAACTCTAGCACTCGATTTTCAAGTAATTCCAGTTGATTTTGACATATTTTCAGGTCTTTTTCAGTCCTGTCAAATCTCGGAGTAAATTCCAATATTATCGCATCGTGAACTACGCCAATTATCTTTTATAATTTCAGCAGCGGATGGTGCGGTCGAGGGGTGAATTTTAAGTGCTTCGTTAACTATCTGCGCAATAGCCTGTTTCATATTTTCTTTTGTTACTGCTACATCTTTAAGAGTTCGCTCAATAAGCCCCAAAGTATCTGAACTTGTAGCCGATTTTTATATACAAGCAGGCTGAGAGCAAGTTCCTCAAAAGTGCTATTAACTCCCTTTCCAACTTTTTTCATAGCTTCGGTTTTGTTTGATTCGAATTTTTTTTTTATTTTGTTCCAAAACCATTTCAACTTCATGCGATCCGTAGCAACATACTTGGTACTCAAATCGACCAGACTTATCTGCGACTGAACGGAGAATTCTGACTGGCCATAAAGGATATCCCGCAAAACTTGCCAGGGCAAGGTCATCATCCTGAAACAAGGGCATCACGGCTTCGAAGAAAAATCAGGAAAAAGAAAAAAGGCAGGAAATAGACTTATCTTTACGTGGGCAGGCCCACGGCTGCAGTGGCTATCAACTCTATGGAAAGCTGGCCCAGTGATCCGTGGAACATGCTAAGCTTCACCACCGTTTTCTGACATCCCAGTTCACGAAAAGTAAATATCCAATCAGTAATTATCCAATCTCAAATTCACCAAAAGCTTCAAGAAAAATATCCACTCTCGCCAAAAGTCTATCACCAGCCTATAATGTTTATATTTTATCATCAGTTCTGCAAATGACGGTTAAATGGATGTCTCAACCAGAATATTCGTATTTCTATTTCTATTCTTTTTCATCTTTTATTTTACAGGCTATTATTGTCCTCATTAATTTTTTCGCTACAATTTTTTGTTTTATCTGTGTCGGTTATGCTCTTTTTTTTAATCAATCTTAGGTTCTGCGTGCGTGGTGGTAGGTGAAGCTAAATTTGGGCGTATGACACAAATAAGAAAAGAATACAAAATGAATTGTAAAATTAAATAGCCGAGAAAAACGAGGGTAATGTTAGCCAGTGGACAGAAAAGAATGAAATCGACAAGAGCAGATATTTCGGCAGATAGAAAAACTAACAATATTTTGGTTAGGCTCGGAAGTCCTTGCCGAAATATCTACTTTTGTCGATTTCACTTCTTTTCTGTCCATTGGCTAACATATTTTCTTGAAAGAAGATGGAATGGGTTTTTACTTTATCAGTTTTCATGAAAATATTTCACAAAACAATAACCTAACATACAGAATGACATATTGCGTTCCCCAGTTTTATTTACGTGTATATTTTGCTACATGTTTTAGTTTCATATAATATATTTGTATTTCAAGATACATACATATATATATATATATATATATATATATATATATATATATATATATATATATATATATATATATATATATATATATATATATATATATATATATATATATATATATGTATATATATATATATATATATATATATATATATATATATATATATATATATATATATATATATATATATATATATATATATATATATATATATATATATATATATATATATATATATATATATATATATATATATATATATATATATATATATATATATATATATATATATATATATATATATATATATATATATATGTATCTTTGTGTATAGTTTAATAGCTTTGAAATCCAACATTATAATTACTAGCCCCCGGGCTAGTGGAACGAAAAGAATGAAAGATAAAGAGCGACTGCTCTCTGGTGAGGATTGGAAAACCAACTGACTTGATTGTACACAGGAGAAATACTCGCTTTCGGAACCAGAAGGTCTCATGATTGTTTCCAGACGAATTGGCAGGAAGTTACTAACACATTCAATTACATAAGTAAATTATTGTAATTAGGTATTTTAATCAATATTAATATAATGTTTTATAATGTTTAATGTTTTAGTAGTTTAAAATTTTTTTAGTCAGTCATAATTTAGTAATTAATGATACCATTGATCTTGCTACAAAAAATATTATTAATATAAATATTAAATATAAATAACTATTTCATTTTTAGGTTCCGAAGACGTCTGTGTCATTACTGGAGAAACAAATCAAAGGTTTTTTTAAAAAAATTTAGTCAATCATCATTAAGTAATTAGTGGTACCTTAGATCTTTACATACCAATTCAAATTACATTCTTATGTAATTTGAATTTTTTTAAGTCAATCATAATTAAGTAATTAATGATACCATAGATCTTGCTACAAAAAAATCATTATTAATATAAACATTAAATATAAATAATTATTTCATTTCTAGGTTCTGAAGACGTCTGTGTCATTACTGGAGAAGCAAATCAAAGGTTTTTTAAAAAAAATTTAGTCAATCATAATTAAGTAATTAGTGGTACCTTAGATCTTTACATACCAATTCAAATTACATTCTTATGTAATTTGAATTTTTTTAAGTCAATCATAATTAAGTAATTAATGATACCATAGATCTTGCTACAAAAAAATCATTATTAATATAAACATTAAATATAAATAATTATTTCATTTCTAGGTTCTGAAGACGTCTGTGTCATTACTGGAGAAGCAAATCAAAGTAATGATGAGAGTGTTGTGGTCTAGAATAATGTGTGATAAACTTTTGAGTTGTGCCTTTTAATTGCTCTTTACTTAAAACAACGAACCTCTAAATGGGAGGAGTCTAGAATAGTGATAGTTTTTCTTTTTGTGTTCAATTAATTGGGTGCTCCATGTAGTTGAATGAGTTGTGCTCATGTGATATAATTTTATTTCTATGAACTTGTTAAGAATTATTGTGTTCTCTCGGAATTGTTGATGTACTATGCCAGAGATTGGCGAATTACCTTGTTTTCTTGCGAAATCGTTGCGAAATTGCTTGCAAAGTTTAAAAACTTGTTTGTTTCTTGTATATAAAGTTAATTTGAAGGGAAACTTGTGTCCTTGTGTTCTGTAGAATTATTTTACGGTTTGTATGCATTTCTCAAATTTAAGCTTGATCATGATCATACCTTGCTTTTTCTGTCGATTTTTTTTTTCGTTTTCTTATGAAAAAAATAGGTTAGGTTGTGTCCTTAAATAAAATTAAAGTCGATTAATATTTGATTATTTAATAGATGGAGACTGAGTAAATCAATTGAATGTATATAAATGTAAGATAAATTTTAAGCGAAAAATTAATAAATCACATTTAGAATCGTCCGTTCTTGGGAAAGCCAGCTAGGTCAGTCGATACACAATGTGGAATTTAGATTATTTTTTTTCTTTTAAAGTGAAACGACAAAAATTTGATTTATATACCAGCCAAAGGAGTTCTTATAAATTAGCTCCCATAAAAATAATGAATTCTCCTAAAACATTTTTGGTGACTTCATATATTGCTTGGCAGTCATTCTTATGACAGAAATGTTTTGTTTTTATACTCAAATAAATTAAATTTAGGGCTAATTACTAAACAAATCGTGAATAATAAGTTAATCACATCTTTGGAATCGTTAGACTTCTAGAAATTTTTTTTTTTTTTGAAAAAAATGATAAAAGCTAATGCAATAAAAAATTCCAACACAGGAGTTCTCATAGAAAATAAAGGGTACTTGTATGATATACCCCCGACCTAATACTCTTCATCTATAGAACCTGTTTCTCTGACGCCCCATCCTAATCAAATATACCTAGGTATGATAAAAATTTAGAAACAGATTTGGGCTATATATTTGCACATTAGGGGAGGTGGGGGTACAGTATAGCGGGTATGCATGCCTAATGTGTTAGGTAATGTGTCTTTTTTTTGCCATAGTACATTATAAATTTAATTTTCTCGTCTACATGAGATTTTCTGTATTCTTGGAATTTTACTGAGGTATGTGAAGGAAACTTCCAGGAACGAATAAAAAGCCGAAATTAGAAATGGGGAGGGTTTTTAAGTATCAAATAAAATGAAAAAACCGACAGAATGAATAAAATCTCTAGGAAAATGACGGGGAATCAGGGTCGTATCTAGGATTTTTTTTTTTTTGGGGGGGGGGCGTTTTACAAAAATATTTTTTAGTGGGGGGGGGGGTATTTACAAAAAAGTAAAAACACATCAAAATGTTTATTTTCATTTTTGTCCCCCTGGAAACGGCCTTATGGGGAATTCTGCGATTTTGGGGAGAAATCCGCCAATTGCTGCTTTTCTTTTAATATTTTATGTCTAAAATAGAGAGCACCGTAATTAATATGTTCGTAACAGCGCGCGTAATAAATATGAATGTCATGTTAAAGCCACAACCCTTAATTGTACCTCCAAGCTGAAGGGCTATGACATGGACATCAGCACCCCAATTTGGGCTGTGGAATTTAGTGCTGTTTTTTTACCCCCTTTTTTGCGTATTTAAATTTTTAAAATATGTATTTCGTTTATTCAAAACCCAATTAAAAAGAAAAGAAATATGTGTCATAGGCAGGGCCGTATCCAGGATTTATTTGTTCGAATGCATTTCTGACTCTTGATCATGATCATGTGTTGTTCTTTGTGTCATAAACATTTCCCGTTTTTGTGGTAAAAGAAAATAAATTGAATTTGGGCCCTTAGAATAAACAGTTGGTGGATTGAATTATCATAAATGCTGTCAAATTACAACACTTTCTTATGCCTGTAATTTTTCATAGTAGCAGTTGCTGACTTTGACTAGTCAAAAACCGTCTATTTATGCAATAATAAAAAAAGCCCTGAAAAATCAGAACACGTTCAGGATTCTGTTAGATTAATCGTTTAAAGTGTGAAACCCCTCTCCATTGCGGAAAATTGTGTGAACACTGTCAATTGATGGCCTTTACCTGAAACCAACTTTTTCATTCCAGACATTAATATTGTTGCTAATAACAGCTTACTGCAACACAAAGCCGCCTTAGAAAAACAGCAGATGTGCCCGCTCCTTCTCTTCTCCCATCCATTTATTACTTCACTCTTTACTCCCTCTCAGGAAGTTTCGATTTTCCTTAAATCTTTTCTTATGACTTCTTCCTGCTCCATTTGGAAACGACATACTTTTCCATTGGCCCCTGAGGAATGGCTGAAAAGCAATTTTTGGCAATTTGTCATTCTTCATCTCTAAGACTCGGCCTAGCCTTCTTAACCCTTCTTTCATTATATCCTTAGGAGGTGGGGTCGAACCCCATTCTTCGTGCAGCTTATAATATTCCCGATATATTAAGCTGTGCTTACATCATATGAAACTAGTTAAATTGGCCAGAAGTCCCTCTCCTACCTGTCTCCCTCTCGAGGAAATTTCTGACCCTTTCCTCCCTTTCCAATTCTGATGTGAACCAATTGCATTGCTCTTTATAATTATTCAATCACCCAAATGCAGCTTATAGAATATTTCTTGTATAATACATATTCTATTTCAACATTTTATTCCATGTACATAAAATGAGTTAAAAACTATCTATAATTTCTATCTATAAATAATCTATAATATATATATATATACATATATATATATATATATATATATATATATATATATATATATATATATATATATGTATATATATACTTGTATAAGTGTTTAGCAACTGTAAATATGTAAACTAGAGAAATTGATTTGGGAGTTTTGAGTTAATCTTGTCAAAGTTTCAAGTACATCTTGCTTGCTAAAACTTCAATTTTGTAATAAAAAAAATAAAACTTAAATGAAAATGATGGTGCTTTGTGTGCAAAGAACAAAATTAAAATTCCCTGTTTAAATATTAATTTGCAGTACAATACATGTATTTGATTTAATAATAATAATAATATGGTTTATTTATAACCAGCTGCAAAATTTTATAGTGGAGCAAGATATTAAGAACAAGGAAAAATTAAGAACAAGGAATAAAATCGCTTTTATCATGTGCTTCTCACGGGTTCTCAACCACTCTTTGACTGGATTCGTAATTGTAAATTTTTCGACACGGGAATTGTGGTGCCGTTTAGGAATAAACAGTAGAAATATTGTGTATTTAAGATAAAAATAAGTGATTTTATAGGTGTCTCTCTAGACAAGTAAATCAGACGCATTGGCGAGGTAAATAACTTAAGGTTGATACACAGATTTTATTTCTCTTGTTACTGTTTTTTTATGCTAAAAGTATGCAATTTATATTAAGAGCTAATTTATGCAGTATAATGTTAGCCTCTGTCTTTGCCTCCCTTTTTTTCTATATCTCTCCTTCCCTCTCTCTCTCTCCTTCCCTCTCTCTCTTTCCTGTTTTCTTTCTCTGCGTTCCAAAATATTGATGCTTTTTCCTTCCAAAACTGATCATATTTGAGAATCACTTTTCCATGTGTGTCTTGTTGATTTTATTCGCACAGTTTATATACAGTTTTCCGTTTATGTTATATTTAAATAAATTGTAAAATTTCAACATATCTATCTACTATTTTCGAGGTATCCTATAAATAGTAGAAATATTTAGTTTTACAATAGGCAAGTACATAAGAATTTATTTTGGGGGGAGGAGTGTAATCAACACAATACATATTCCCTGTAATTTCAGGAAAGTCTTGAGACCTTGGACACTGAATCAGACTTAAAGCCAGTCAAATAAACACAAAATGTTCTGGCTGTGTATGGTTTTGGATGCAGCTAACCGACAAATAAGTAAACGAAAGCAGTTTTTTAGTTTGTTCTGTCTGAATGGAACCTTATCCGTCGATTATCTCCGTCCGAAACCATATTGTATAACAAAAAGGTTTATTAAATAAAAAGGCTAAAATTAGGCCTAATAAATAAAATAAAAGTCAAGTAATGTTTAATTAGTTAAATATTGCAGATTGAGTTACTTAATTAATGTAAATGTAATTAATTGAATTTAAAATAAACTAATCATTTATATAATAATAATAACGAAGTCACATATTTGAAATTGGCCGTTCCTGGGAGAGCCATTTAGTGGTCAGTCGAAAGACAATATGAAATTAAGAACTTTTTCTGTTTTTCAAGAGCTGGCTTCCCCAGGGGTAGACCCTGTGGATCCCCCTTCCTGGAAAATTTCCCCACCCCATGAAAAATTCACCCTCCAAATTTAGTAGCCATAGAGAAAGTAAGACAAATAAAAGTAATTGGGGAAAAAAAAAATGCGGAATTTTGGAATAGTCTCCCTTTATTACAAAATGTTGGCTGAAAGTATGATGTAAAACAGGAATCGGCAACTTATGACCCGCTGGTCATCACGGGGCTACCTGTGAAAATTTTGTTTTTATAATAATAACTAAAATTTAAAAGGACGTTTTAATTATTTTCTCATTACAGTTTTTCTTATTATTCACTAAAAGACGTTTTTAAAATGTAAATAACACTGACCTACTCGCAAGGCCGTATCCAGGGGGGGGGGGGTACCCGGTTTTAACCCCCCCCCCCCGAAATTTTTGACCGAGTCGAAAATAAGTAGAAAATTAGTAAAACCTAGGTAAAAGTCAGTAAAATTAGTCGAAAACTTAGTCAAAAATTAGTAACCCCCCCCCCCGAAAAAGTCAAATATTAGTAACCCCCCCCCCCGAAAAAAAATCCTGGATCCGCCCTTGCCTACCCGTCCCTTTAATGTTCAAATTGTGGTTGATTTTTGACTTGGAGTCCACCTATGTGTGCTATACTATTTATTTTCACATTTTATTTTATTTTGATTCTAAATTTTATTATAGTTTTTTGGGGCTGAGTTATCATAGCAGGGTAAGCTTAAAGTTGTCATTGGGGCTGCGGGGGTGCTATCAACCCCAAAGGCAAACTTATTAGACATTTTGAAGTTTCTGAACAAAATGGATATCTCAAAATCTTTATTCGATATCATAGGAATTAGAGGACTGGCTAGCAGAATAGAAATCGAGGAGATTCCGATTGCCGTCCAGTCAGGGACGGATCTAGACCTATCAGCGCCGGGGTAAGAATGACATGGGGTGCCCCATGGTCAACAAACCCATTATAAATATCAGACTATGGTGATTTTACCTCTTTAAGGAGTATATTTATTTATTGTATATATTTAATTGCTTTACTATCATTAATATATTTTTTATGTAAATCCTATATGTACAATAAGGTTCAAGAAAAAGTCCAAGATTCCACGTAATATTATTTTATTGGCGACACAGTACACATACAATTTAGATTATACACAATCAATCTTGTCATGTAGATTAAACTCAATTTCGTGTTTTCCTCAAAGCAAATGTCTTCATATGAAAGCTTCAAAGCCATATCCTGTCCTATGTGGATTATACTCGAGTTTGCCAACCGCTGCTTGGCCCTACTGTTTCTAAGATAGTTTTTAAATAACATAAATTTAATGAAGCTTCTTTTATTAGAAGGAATATTTTATTAGAAGGATATAGAAGATTTTAGGAGTATTTTATTAGAAGGATATAGACATAGTTAAAGTAGGGAGGCTGGGAAATTAGGGTTTGGATTTTACTTAATCAGATAAAAAGTTCATTACAAGCTGGTTCCCCTTACGAACCAGCGCCTTACTTGCCCCCACCCCCTAGATCCATTTCTGCCTCTAGTAGATTTTTGCCTTTAAAACAGCACTAGAGCTTTCAATTTCCAGTCAAATTAGCCCCCTCCCAAATTTGACACATTTCTGGCCCTTTTTAGTGCGACATTTTGAGTGGGTGCAACGTTTTTGTTCCTTGACGTTGTGTCGACATTGAGGTTCCCT
Organism: Artemia sp. Qi Xiang Cuo; assembly: GCF_049724085.1. NCBI lineage: Eukaryota > Metazoa > Arthropoda > Branchiopoda > Anostraca > Artemiidae > Artemia > Artemia sp. Qi Xiang Cuo. The sequence continues at coordinate 55,928,384 of NC_142811.1, forward strand.
TTGCCAGAGATTAATTATAAACTCCAGGTAAATTAAAAAAAAAATCAGCCATTTTGTACACCTTTTGATAGAGAAGGAACCAATCCTTTCTTAATTTTTTTGTTTTTGTTTACATTTAGTCCACTTGGCCCAAAGACTTACGGCTGTAGGTTTCAAATTGAACTTGAAAAAAGTTTTGCAGAAACACGAAAAAATAAATAAGATAAAAATGAAAAATGAAAATGAAAAAATAAAATGAAAAATAAAAAAAAATAAAAATAAAATGAAAAATAAAATAAAATGAAAAAATAAGCACTATAGAATAATCAACAGCCCATATTCGGTCTATATTTGGAATCTAGGTAGATTATCTGGTAGATTATCTGGGCAATCATGAACAATAAAAAGCAAACATAGTTGTAAATTGGATAATTACTGAAAGACTTGACTAACCGGATTAATTACCACCAGCTTCAGCGGACTCTCTTAATGTCTCGGAGAAAGGAGCACACTATTTGGAATGGAGGCTATGATTACGAAAAGAAAAGGTAAGTACTCTAAGCTATGATTACGAAAAGAAAAGGTAAGTACTCTAAGCTATGATTACGAAAAGAAAAGGTAAGTACTCTAAGCTATGATTACGAAAAGAAAAGGTAAGTACTCTAAGCTATGATTACGAAAATAAAAGGTAAGTACTCTAAGCTATGATTACGAAAAGAAAAGGTAAGTACTCTAAGATATGATTACGAAAAGAAAAGGTAAGTACTCTAAGCTATGATTACGAAAACAAATAACCGGTAAAAAATGTTTTTACTTTTATAACTTTAATAAATCAAATAATATTAACATTTTGATTACTAAATATCAGTATATGTATATTAAACTGAAAATACAACATTTGTATTTTTTTCAGTAAAGTGCAAATTTTGTTGTGGCCTTGGGAAGGCATAGGGGTTTTGAACCAAACTTATGTTAATTTCTGCTCGTTTTGAGTTTGACTAGGTTATTTATTGTAATTTCTGTTATTTTTGGGTTTCATTTATTTATTGATGCTGATTTGTGGTAGTTTCCCGCTTGGTAGATTATTTGATTTGATTTTTCTCATTTTTTGTTTAATGGAGTTCTTTAAAATAAAAGTTCAAAATATGGATAAAATCCTTTTTAATAGACGGTGTATAGAAATTCACAAAACAAAAATACCAGATATTTTGGTCACATATGCAGTGACCGAATATCTGGTATTTTTTGTGAATTTCTATACACTGTCTATTAAAAAGGATTTTATCCCTATTTTGAAATTTTATTTTATCGTCATGGAAAGGCAGTGTGGTCTCCGAAATTATCTATGGAGTTCTCTATTTTTCTTTGAAAAACTTATTTTATGGAAAAAGTTTTTTTTAATTAATTTCTGTTCGTTTTATATTGACAGTCTTTTCAGGAAAAAAGGAAATAATACTTTAAAAATCTTTTCTTTTTTTTAAACTTTATAGTTTGGCCTGTTATTTGTATGCTGGAGAAAAATTTTCAGCAATTTTTAATAACATAAACCCTTTTAAAAATCTGGACACAAATAGTGGTGTTTAATTTAGTTTCATACATCCTCTAGTTGACCTTAAATGGAAAACTTGATACCATTCGCAAAAAAATCTGTTTACTTTCTTTGATAGCTTGGATACAATTACGCTATTTTGATTTGGTTAATTTTTAAGAGCAGAAGTAGCCCCGAAAGTCTGAACATAATACTCTCAGTCGTTCTTGGGATACTGCTGAGATGCCTTATTGGGAATTAGCATTAATACAGTGCATTTTGATTTAACCTTAAGGCAACATTTAGTTTTTAGACATAATTGGCAAATGGGAGGGGGGGCTTGGGAGGGGGATTAACTGCCTCCAATTACTTTCGACTATTAAAAAGGGCATTGGCCCTTTCTATTTTGAATCGAATGAGTCCTTTTCGAAGTTCCCACGATAACTCCCTCGATACGAAGTGCCCTGGTCTAAACAACAACAACAAAAAAATAATAAATTATACCCACAACGATCTTTAATATAATAATGTCAAGCCCTCCAACCACTTTTGACTATTAAAAAGGGCACTAGGCCTTTCGATTTCCAATCGAATGAGCCCTTTTTGAAACGGCAACGCTTTCTATAAACACCTTATATGCCCCCAGGGCATACATTACAACCTTTACCCTAAGGGCTGTTAGGGTGGCTGTCATCCTCTAAGACTTAATTTCCAGAACTGTCAACTATGTTAAACAAAATGGCTATTTCAAAATTTTGATTGGATGTGTTTGGGAAAAGGTTGGGCGTGAAAGGGGTGGTAGTTGCTCTCCAATCACTTTCAACTATTAAAAAAGGTACTAGACCTTTCAATTTCCAATCAAATGAGCCCTTTTGAAGTTTCTACGACAACACTTTTAATAAAAATCTTGTATACCCCTAGGGTATAACTTGAAACCCTTGTCCTGAGGGCTGCGGGGGGTGTCATTCTGAAAGACCTAATTTCCAGAACTTTCTACTACGTTGAACAAAATGGCTATCTGAAAGTTTTGATCGGATTTGTTTGCAGGAATGGTGGGCGTGAGAGGGGGGTTAGTTACCCTCCAATCACTTTCAACTATTTAAAAGGGCACTAGCCCTCTCAATTTCCAATTGAATGAGCCCTTTTTGAAGTTTTACGACAACTCTATCTATAAAACCTTATATGCCCCCAGGGCATAACTTACAAGCTTTGCCCTTGGGGCTTTGGGGGGTTTGTCATTCTTAAATACACAATTTTCGGAACTTTCAACTACTACTACTAACAACTCACCACAGCACCAAGCCGCCTGAGGCCAACACAGCTACGCATGCTCCTCCTCCACCCCAATCTATTCAAAACCTCCCTCTTTACACCCGCCCAAGAAGCACCCATTTCCTTTAAATCTTTCTTTATGACGTCCTCCCACCCCAGACGGGAACGACCTGCTTTCCGTTTATCCTAGATGGTTGGCCGAAAAGAACAATCTTCGGCAATCTGTCATCCTTCATCCGCCCAACGTGCCCTATTCACCTCCAGCTTTCTTTCATTATATCCCTAGAAAGTGGTATTGAACCCCATTTGTCGTTTGACATACGGTCAGATATCCGGGTACCCAGAACAATCCTTAAGTAATTTATCTGGAAAACATCTACCAAATCTTCATCCGCTTTTCGGAGCGTCCATGCTTCAGAGCCATATTTGACCACTGTCATCACTGTAGCTTCTAATATTCTAATCTTGGTTTGCAGACTTATCTTCCAATTCTTCCAGATTTATTTTGAAAAAATACTCTGAGCCTTGGCTATTCTATATTTAACATCTTGACTGCTTCCACTATCTTCACTAATAATATTACCAATGTAAGTGAAGCTGCCCACCTGATCAATCTTTTCGTTACTCAACGTCACCTTTTCATCTTCACTTATTCCTAGCTTTAGTGACTTAGTCTTCCTAACATTAACTTTCAACCCTATTCTAGCACCCTGAACTCGCAAAACTTCTAAAACCTCATTCATTTTTGTTCACACTCTCATCTAGAATGCCTAAATCATCAGCACAACCTAAGCCCAGAAGAATTTTTCCTCTCCATTTGATTCCGTGGTCTCTCATTGCCTTTCCTGGGCTCCTTAAGACAAAGTACATCAAAATAATCCATACAAAGGGGGATAGAACACAACCCTGCTTAACTCCTGATTTAATGCGAAACCAGCAGCTAACCTCATTTCTGACCTTAACCACAACAGTTTTAAGCTCATACGTAACATTAATCATTTTAATTTATTTATCTGGTATCAAACAGTTCGTGGTAGTGAACTCTAAGTAAAGAACGACCGGCTCAATAGCAACCAAAACTCTAAAAAACAGGTTTTTTATACCAGTATTTACATCAGAATAATTTGATTTTAATTCTAATGTCAAATATATAAGTTACATCAAGTTTAGTCTTATACATCAAAAGTTACACACCTGAGAAAATTTGGCTGATTTTCGAGAAAAGGAGGAAAGACCCTTTAAAAGCTATAGAACCTTAATGAAAGTCAAGCCATCATATTCAGTGTATCAGAAAACCCTATTGTAGAGGTTTCGAGCTCGTATCTACAAAAATGTGGAATTTTGCATTTTTTGCCAGAAGAAAGATCACGGGTGCGTGTTTCTTTGTTGTTTTTTTTTTCCCCAGGGGTGATCGTATTGACCCAGTGGTCCTAGAATATTGTAGGAGGACTCATTGGAATGGAAATTAAAAGTTCTAGTTCACCTTTTAAGTGGCCAAAAAAATGGAGAGCAAATAAGCCCCCTCCCACGCTCATTTTTTCCCAAAGTCACCCAATCAAAATTTTGAGATAGCCATTCTGTTCAAAATAGTCGAAAACTTAATAGAAATGTTTTTTAGGATAACTTAATTCCCCACAGTTCCCAGGGGAATGGCTGCAAGTTATGAATTTTGCCCATTGCTTACATATTGTATTGGTTATTGGGAAGTATACAGACATTTTCAGGAAGAATTTTTCTCAGGTAGGGGGGGGCTGAAAGAGGGGGTTACTCGGGAGAATCTTTCCGTGGAGGATGTTCTTTGGAGTAAGGGACATTTCTATGAAGGGGGCACCGGATTGCCAAGCATTATTTAAAATACGATCAGAAATTAAATTTAAAAAAACAAGTTTTTTCAAATGAAAGTAAGAAGCAACATTAGAACTTAAAATGAACAGAAATTATTACGTATATGAGGGGGTTCTCCCCCAAGTCAATACCTCGCTCTTTACGATATAGTTTTTTTAGTGCTTTCAAAAGAGCTATCTATTCTAATTAACGGCCTTTGTGATTAAGGGGTCATTTTTAAAGAATTGGAACTAAATTTGAACTTTAGCTTAAAGAGCAAGGTATTGACAAGGGGGCAAGCCCCCTAATATACGTATTAAAAATATATGAATATAGAAGTTCGTTACGTAAGTTAATTGGTAAGTTACGTATATTTATTACTAATAAAACGTTCTTAAGTAAAATTAAGCAAGTTTCGAGAAAGCCATTTAACCAAATCAAAGTAAAATTAATATGCAAATTTCGTTTAAATTATTCATGTACGGTGAGCCAAAATAAAAACCTCTATTAATTAAAAATCATTCACAAATGAAATAAAAAAAAACAAGTTTTTTTAACTGAAAGTCAGGAGCGACATTAAAACTTAAAACGAACAGAAATTATTCCGTATATGGAAGGGGTTTCCCTCCTCAACGCCTTGCTCTTTACGCTAAAGTTTGACTCTGTCTCAAAACTTTATTTTTTAAAACAATAAAAAGCTTTAGCGTAAAGAGCGAGGCGCTGAGGAGGGGACAGCCCCTTTCATATACGGAATAATTTCTGTTCGTTTTAAGTTTTAATGTCGCTCCTTACTTTCAGTTTAAAAAACTTGTTTTTTTTTATTTAATACCATACAAGGATAAAACCTTTACTAAAGGTCTTCTATCAACAGAATCGAACACTTGCACATAATCTATAAAACTGTGGACCAAAGGTGTTTGAAAACTCAGGCACTTCTCAATTATTAGACTAAGAGTGAAAATTTGATCGACACATCCTTTACCTTTTCTAAAACCGCACTGCTCTTCTCTTAAAACTTTGTCTACGGCATATCTCAGTCTAAAAAGTATCATATTACTAAGTAATGTAATACCTACAGAGACCAGACTAATGCCTCGATTATTACCATACTCACTTTTATCACCTTTCTTATAAAGTTAGCTACACCTTAGCTAACGCTAAGGCATATTAGAGACAAATCTCTAATTTCGTGACAAATCTCTAACTTAGACACAAATCTCTAATTTAGAGATATGTCACGTCAACCTAGCGTGCCGAACATGTTCCCCCCTCAACAGGGGTCTTTTTTCCCCGCAGAAGTTACTTGGACTATCTGTCTTGGCTTTTCTCTGTCTACAATTACCCAGCCCAGTCTTGATGCAACCTATTGCCCAAAATACTTGATAAATTCAATCCTAAAATCGTTAGGTACTTCCCCTTTTTCAAAAATCATATTCATAATCTTCAGTAACTTATTTCTAACCTCAGAGCCACCATATTTAAAAAACTCATTCACCACCCTATCAGCACCTGGAGCCTTATTATTCTTTAATCCTTTTAGTACTGTTTCTAATTCCTCCTCACAAAACAAATCTTCCTTCAGATCCAAGGTATCAAAAACTTTTTTTCCTCTATATTTTTTCCTGCAACTCTATCTCGGTTAAGAAAATTCTCAAAATTTTCGGCTCATCTCTCTTTAGTTTTTTCCTTATCGCAAATTGCGACCCCGTTCCTATCTTTAACTGGGCCAAGTCGGGATTGACTACTCCCTCTCAATTTGTTAACGTGCCAGTACAATATTTTACTATTATGCCGTCGAGCTGCATCTTCCAGATCCTCGGCAATTTTATCCATGGCCTCCACTTCACACCTCCTTAGTTCATATTTTAGTGCTTTCTCCACTTTCTTTACATTCCTTTTGTAGTCATATCATCTATCACTCAGATAATTTATGTACAATTCCTTTCTCCTTTCTATTAAACATAAAGCTTTTTCACTAATATTCTTAGCTGCAGTTCTAGCTTTCTTCCCTAATACACCTTCAGCAACTTCACAAATTATTTTTCAAAAATTATTCCAACCATCTTCCACATTATCAAATTTTAAACTCTCAAGTTTAGTGTTCAACTGTTCCTGGAAAGTTTCTCTCAAATTCTTATACTGGAGTCTACCAACATCATAACTTCCCGGGAGGTAGTTACCCTTCCGATATTTCAGCTTTAAATTAACCCTTGGCATTACTAGATAGTGATCTTTACTTTTAACATCAACAACAGCTCTCCTATATGCCCTAGTATCTTGTATTGATCCTGCCAGTCTTCGGTTTACAATAACATAATCAATAAGGTTTGCTGTTTTAACATCACTTGAATACCATGTTAACTTTCAGCCATTTTATGACCAAACACCGTATTGGTTATAACTAGATTGTTATACCTACAGAATTACAGCAGTCTGTATCCATTACTGTTTTCTTTTCCTACAACAAATCTACCTAGACTAGGATACCATCTATCCTTATTTCTACCGACCTGGACGTTAAAATCTCCTAGTAATAACATCATATTTCTACCTGGGATCCTGTCTATTTGCTCCTCTAACTGTAAGTAAAATTCATCTGAGTCACCAGTATCTCCGTCAGTTGGTTCTACAGGGGCGTACACTACTATAACTGATACCCTGAACTTTCTAGTCATAAAATGAGCAATTAGTATTCTATTATTAATACCTTCCCAGCCTAAACAAGACTTAGCAGCTTCCTTATTCATCATGAGCCCAATTCCCTGTCTATGTACCCTATCCTTCCTGCCTGAGTAAACAAATTCTATATCACCTAATTTCATGCTTCCTACCCCTGGGATATGAGTCTCTGAAATTCCTAATAAATCCAGTTCGAATCGTCTGAATTCGTCAGTCAAAATGTTGATACGATACTCATTTTTAAACGTCGTAACATTCCAAGTTTCAATTTTCATGTTCTTTAAATCATTGAAATTATTTTTGCATCAGGAAAAGCAATGATCCCGGATACCAGTGCATGACCGGGATCACATATCTTCTCAAGTCTACACCGAAGTGCTTAAGCCGGCTTAGAACCGGACAGCAAGAAGTCCCTGGGACTTCCATGAATGGAGGCTTTGTGCAATCCTGGGCCCATCTTGGTCACAACATGGTTTTCAGCACTTGGCAATGCTCTTCTATCAACAAGAGTCGAAATCCTGCAGAGACAGTCTCAAGCCTATTACCTCCGACTCATTATATATTCATGCCTACAAATATTATGCTACTACGGGGAGGCAACCCATAATAGATAAATTAGCTAGGAAGAGGTTTTTCAGCCCAAAGACGCCCATCAAAACATACCAAGCCCAGACAAATTGTCCATTAGTCAGAATCCCGTGCGAATGCTGTGTCGTTTACTAGGCTATAATTTCCTCGAGGGGTACCACTCTTCAAATGGGAATAGAGTTGACCGAAAGGTCCCCAGTCTTGCAGGTACCCCAAAAGGGGCGAGGAAGCCCTTTTCAGAGGCCGTTGTCCATAGATCTGGATCTTACGCCCTGCCGCAGTTGTCATTCTATAGAGGATCCTCCCGCGATGGTGTTCTGCATCACCATGCAATTTAACCCATTACTGGGAGAAGGTTTTCAACTCATAGGACTTTTGGACAAACCAGTGGGCCCTTTTGAGTGTACATTTGAGGGGCCTTCTTCCTCCTCCGCCTGTGTTTATGACCCCGGGCAAGGGTGCCCCAGTTTCTATTATGTACCCCCAGGGACAAGATCCCCCCTTGGTCCGTGCCTCCTATGGAGGTACCCTACATATCTGTAGAGTGTTCCCCTATCGCCACCTGGGGACACGCTGAATGGCCTGGGGGAGACCAGGAAAATAAAAATGAAATTAATTAAAAATATGTTTCCTTAAACATGAGTAGAAGTGACCCTATTGACCCCATGTGGCACCCCTGCTGCCACCTACAACTTTTTTGAACCCCAAATAAGGGCATAGCCTCCCTAGGGAGAACACGTGGTTAATGGGGTCAATGACCTCTTTTTCCAAGGTCGATTTATTTGATGTTTCTATGTGTAATAACTCCGGGACGAAGGTTGCACATGCGCATTGAATTCTAACGGGAACAATGTTATTGATCTAGGACTCGAGAGGGAAGTGAATTTCCGAGAAATTGATTGCGTAATCGAAGGGGAAGTGAATTTCCGAGAAATTGATTGTGTAATCGAAGGGGAAATTGTTGATTCACGAAGGGGAAATTAAGAAACAAACATGGCTTCTTTAATCTGTGATTTACATAATCGCTATGGGAAATTATTGATTCACGACGGGTGGAATTATGAAACAAACATGGCTTCATTGTTGTTTGGTTAGCTTAACCTGAGAAATTGTTTTACATAATCGCTAGGGGGAATTGTTGATTCACGAAGAGGGAATTAAGAAACATTAAGGCTTCTTTAATCTTTAGGCCTGAGGGATTTATTTATTATTGTTGTTTTTGGACAAGTGCATGCTAGGGGTGAATGTCAAGGTGTCCAGGAATGGGAAACAGTTAGATCACGTGTTTCCTTCTCAGCCAATCAGCGAGTCGGTTACATCCTCCTTCTCGGTCAATCAGAGATGTGCTTCATATTAGCGGCGGCCGGAATATAAGGACCGGTTTTTTTTTCTAGAGTTTATTAGTCTGTGACTAGAATTCAAAGGAGTGAGAAGAAGAAGAACATTTTGACTTTAATCATTTTGGATATATATTTGTGTGTGTGTTGACAATGGCGATGAGTGGAATGTTTACCCTATTAGAAGTTGATAGTGGAGTTGATGATAATAGTACAAGAGCACCAAACACTGCGGTGGAAATCACGAAAGGATCACGGCTTTGTCTGGAATGGGATGCAGTATATGCAAGATATGTGAGATCCTTGAGCAAATTTAAAATGGAGGATCAATTATGTTTCGCCGCTAAAGTTGATATAGCACATGTGAATAGACTTCAATGTGCTTTAAGTGCATTGGTGAAACATATTGAAGACAATAAACAGTATCGCTGATTGTACATGCTCTGTATTATTGATGTTGTTGTTGTTGTTGTAATTATTCAGTAAAATTGTTTCGAAATCAAAAATGTTCCCTTTTCTTTTCTGGTTAGGGCTAATGAATCATGGTCAGTCTAGAGTCAGCAGTTGGAGTGAAAGGACTGAAAAATGAATAAATTTGAGAAAGATAGAATTAGATCAAATCTAGTGTTTATGGAAAAGCATTTGATTTTGGATGATGATTTTCTCGAGTTATCTCTTAAACGCAGGATATTCTCTTGTCGGGGAACACTTGACAATATAATGAGGAGTGATTCTCCCCCCATTGGACTATTGTATGAAGCTTTTAAAATGTGATTCAAATGCTTATAGTCAATTTATTGATATATTAATTGGAACAAAGCAGAATCATATTGTGGGTATACTTTTGAAAACATTGCCAATGGAGTCAATGTAGATGGCGCCCCCATCATTCGAAAGAGGTAACGTCACAGAGCTACTCCTCTCTCCCACCATTTCCCTCTCATTGAATTTATCGAGTGAGGACGATCAGTTTCGTTTTAGCTGTGAGTGAGTTGACATCAGAAACCGAAAAATGTTCGATATATGTCCATTGTGCATGTACACTCTTGGCAGTTGGACTCAATGTGAGAATTGTACAATTATTGATGACTATAGTGAAAAGTGTAAATTATGTAATCCTTGTAAATTACATAGAGGCTATGCAGTACAAATTAAAGGATGTAATTCATGTTTTGAGGAGGCGTGTGACTCTCACCCTAGAGGGCACCTGTGCTCCAATTGTCACTATTATAAATGTGATCAGTGGGAGAATACTTACCCCGCTATGATTGGAAAGAATCCTAAACGTGATTTTAGTTTATTTCTACGAGATTGGTATCGTCGAGGATTTAAATTATTCTGGGAAGAGGAATCTGGTCTACGATTCAACTGTAGGAGCAACAAAACAATTTGGTTTCTACGTCATCGCTGTGACGACACTGTCTATTATGACTATAAACCATGTTATTTTTATTTGGCAGATACCGAATGTGATTCACAACTTTAAAACACTGTTAGTGATATTGCTTCAAATATACAGATTGAAACTCGTGAATTTCATAATATGAATGCAAATAGTATCATTGACTATACAAAGAGATATGACAAGAGTGAAGTTACATTGTACTGTAGAAAATGTGATCCCGACATTGACGTAAATCAAAATAAATATAAAACGAATCCATAAGATTTACCCACATTGGGGATTCGCGACAATTGTCTATACCTCGATGAAGAAATCTAAAATTAAGGATTTAGCGACATTGTTTTATATCTACATTTTATTAATAAACAAATTCACAAACATTTTTTAAGCACTTTACTCTTAGGGCACTGAAATCAATACTGTATAGGTCTGAGAGGATATTTTCCACTAGAAAGTCGTTCAGACGTGGATTGTCACTATAAATGTGTAGAAACTGCTTGTAAGTATAGCCACGACACCGGAACACAAAATATATTAGTGCATGGAAGCCGCAGCTTTTAGTCGTTAGATCCTGCACCCTCTTCCGATTTTGAATAATAGTTTTCCCACTGCTCTGAATATAGTTGCTGATGTGAGGTGTGTAGAATGTATAGGGTAGACCAAGAGGATCAAAAAATTCGATATTCTTCATTGTTTGAAAGATGCACAGCCAATGACCCGTCAGCACAGTCGACGGACTGCTATTAACAATAATCAAGGTATTGTTCGCGCTTTAAATTTTTCCAAGATAGTCTGAGGGTAGACAATAGGATTTGTACTGGGACATGTAGGGGTCCATATTAAGTAAATTGATTATTTGACTGGTGTTCATGGCGCCAAGTCTAGTAGAACACTACCTTCGGGAGTGATTTCCCAATAGGTTTCATATTGATTTAGTGAGATTAGGGCAATACTCTCGGCCAATGGGTCGGCAAATGTACACTCTAAACGCACACTCCCCGTACGTACTAGACTCATATCCTGTGTGCCAGACAAATCCAGTACAACGATACCGTGTGTTTTAGCAAACATATCTTCGGTTATACCATTTTCAAATAGTTGCGAATCATGATCTAGGGTGTGCACGGTCAACTTGTACAATGTTCTATAGGATTTATCAAATGATAGATTGTAGAGTGGGATGACGTTTACTTTGCACACAAGAGATGAAAGTCTAAACATTTCGAATTTATGAGGACATTCTGTCCTTGATCCTATTTCATTGGCGCTTTTTACAAATGCCAATGCCAATTTCGAGGGAATTTCGCCATTGATAAAGGATGAATCGGTGAAGGTGCGTGACCCCACGGCAATATGACGGTGATTGGTGATTGTATGAGGACCAAGTAGTTTAATGTTTTTGCCATTGGCTCTCAGTTTTTCCACGGCCAAAGCAACAGAACTCATAACCTGCTGTTTACGTAAAGGTAGTAGTGCTGAGGTGAGGGAGAGACTTACATCGGGATTGCCAGCAAGTTCCTTTCTCAATATGAAATTGGAGGGTGCAAGTGTCAATTTTATATCCACTTTAACATTGGGCGGTAGCCATTGGGATATATTAAATATTTCATGATATATTTTTCCAACTAGGTGTAATTAAGTAGTTGTAGTATTTATAAGCTCATTTGTAAACTCAGTATTAGAAATATATTCATATCAATTGGAGGCGCCTCTCAGTTCCTTGTATGACTTGGGTGTCATCAGCATGAATTGGATATAGCTAGCATAATTTGAAAGATTGTTGCTTGTGCTCACCAGCGTGCCATTGATGTACACACTAATTTGACTAAATAAATTATGTAGTATACAATTTTCATAGGATATTCCATCGCCCCGAATCGGCATTGAATTATCGGATTTACGGACTTTCGTTTGCAAATCTATAAATGTTGAAGACATGTCCATAAAGTAGTCTTCATTGGAATAAATTTGAAAGTGGAGATTATCGGAGAGGGGTTGTTGTGGATAAAATTGTTCATAGTATCCATGCTTGACACTCACATCAACATTTTCAGCATTGAATAGATTCAATGAGGCGGTGATTGAAGGTTGGGAATCCTTATGTTGTAGGTAGGACATTTTAGGAGAAGAAATCTAGTTTCGATCTGACAATTCTATTCTTCCTGGGACTTCTGGTTACACTACGTGTCGGCTTTTTCCTTCTTTTCTTTGACAAAAGGGATGTCTTACGTTTCCGTCCTGAGCGGAGACTGATGAGTGATACGTTGTTTCTTGACCTTTTTAAACCTTTACCATTCTGTTTTAATCTCTCGCCAAGGGTTCGGGCACTGGACCTAAGATTTTCCGAAGCACTTTTTTAAAAATCCTTGCCAGAGCCCCAATCGTATAGTGTAGAGGATTCAAAATCTGTCGCAGCCGGTACAAGATATTTTCTAGCCAGTGGTAGTGAAGAGCGAAACAGCTTAGCAAACCAACTGCCAAGACCGTAGCCAGACATTGACGAGCGACCCTTGTAATAGTCCATTCCATTGCCCTGTTGTCTTGGGCCAAGAGTATTAACATATCAGTCAATATCTTGACAAGGGAATAAAACATTTTTATGAGACATCTTGCTATTGAACACCGGGTCGAAAATGATAAGTAATCACAGCTAACACCTTTTAAATCGCGATGTGATTACCCATTTCAGTTCTTAGTGTTAACTGACAGAGTTTCAATAAGCAAGTGTTTATGGGGCTATATAGATGATGCTTTAAATTGTAATGATGAATATGTTCTTGATTGGTTTTTTGTTCAAGAACTCGTAGGAGGGGAACATTTGAATTACCAACCGGAGATGTTTCCACAAATGAAGCATAGAGAAATATACAAGTGTCTGTGGAGAAGGCAGGCGGGTAGTCAGCAAAAATGAAATTAGTGTTTCCGGCACTTTTGCCATTGATTATATTGAGCTTAAAGCCAAGAACATACTTTAGATTATCATTCAGAATAACCTTGCCACTGGCAATAAGTGAACTAATGTAGATCTTGCCCTCCTCCTTCGAATAGTTGAAATGAAAAGCACCTTTTTTACGAGCGGAAATTCTTTTATTCATAGAACGACATACATCATTCATACAGGTGAGTTCCTCGTAGGGTAATTCAATATATGGATAATCCAACCACTTGATTTTTTGAATTTGTTCTTGATCACCTGGTGGTGGCGGCAAATCATTGGGTCTAATTTTTATTTCATATTTACGATCCTTTCTCAGGATGTCATAGGTATTTTTGAGAGTACAGTCGAAAAGAGCCACTTCATACTTTCCGTCATCGAATTTGATGGTGGGGAAGAGTTTCGTCCAAAAAGCACTTGTTCTATTCAAATCATTGTAGAGAGGATCAGAAACATTGGACATGAAAGTCACATAGAAATCATTGGGCATTGTTAATATCTTCAGCACTGACCCAAGAACCAAAATCCGAGTTGTATCCTAGCCAGCGAACAAGCAACTGTTTCTTACCATGGCGTGTACGACTCTAATATCTTTTCAATTTGATAAATTTCACTAGTGTTTCTAACTTTTTGCAGTTCATATTCATAAAAAACACCGAGAATCTCATAATATATGGTGTCTCGCAGTTGATAAGTTATGGGTATGTTGTCCAGGATTTTAGACACTTTAAAAAGTTCGGTGCTCAATAAATAATTCCCCTTTTCAAAAATATTGGTGGTTCTATTAATTCGAACAGTATCACCAACATTGAATTTCTTCTTTTTTTTCTCTTTTTCAACCTTGGAGTATTGCTTTAGAAAAGCATCAAATGTATTTTCATTGTAGTAAACATCCCGAGGGCTTGAGTTGGACAGAGATCGATGGGGTCGTTGATTATAAATCAACATGATTTTATCTAAATCATGAATAAAAGCTTGTGTATTTTTCAATGTGCAATATCTTGATATTAATAGTTGAATCGTTCTTATTAATCGTTCAGCCAATGCAGCCTTTATCGGGCTGTGACTATGATAAAGTGTTGTATTATATTTCAAAAGAACCTTTTGCACATGGGGATTAACAAATTCACTACCACGATCCGATTGAATTTTTCTATATGAATCCTGTTCGAGAATACTTTCAATGCCCCGAGCAACTTCAACACCTCTCTTTGATCGTAGTGGAATGGCATATGCATAGCGACTAAAGATACTGATTGCCACTAGAATATATTTGTAGGGCACATTGTGACACCGTTGAACTGCGTCTAAAGTTAAAAGATCTATTTGCATTATATGAAGAGGGAAAAAGGCTTTAGTTTGTCGATAGTGTTTACTGCGAAGCCTGTGATTACAATGTAGCGTTTAATTCGCCTAACTTTCTAGATACTATTTTACATATTTCAATGTGGTGGTGGTGGTGCCTGAGACAGCTTTGTAAAGCGTTTCGGGATAACTTAAACTTCTCACTTTGCCAATATTTTCATAAACACAATTAAAAACCTCATACGGTTTGAGAGTAAAAATGTAGTATCACGTCCACTCCCCTTTGGCACACTGGAGGGTGAATCAATTCGTCCTTGCTATTGAATAGCAGTCACAGGTGTTGTAAAATCATTGCTGGTGCTGCTAGTATCTTCACATATTGAATCTTCTTCTTTTTTAAATGATGTTGTTGGAGGAGGACTATATTCTCTTAGTTTCTTTAGAATTTGCTTATTGCCAATAAGACTTTTGGGAAGGTTTATTGCACACAGAAAGGTGTATAGATTATCGTCAAAGGATAAGAGTTCTTTACGATTCGTCACCATATCACAAATTAAATCAACTAGATTATAACTTTTTCCCTGAATTATAATTTGTTTCCCTGTGCTCTCGACTTGAAATTGATGCTCATCACCAGTTTCCAACATGAGATAGGATAATACTCTTTTACTCTGTTCTCGATAGGTCAATGGCAATAGGTTTCCAATTTTCAATACAATCGAATTCAATTCCTTCTCCATCGATGCTGTACAGAATCTTGAGGATATGTTTCTTAGGGGGATCGACGACGATGGCAGGTCTCTCACGATCGGGTTTATGTTTTTCCACACGTCGCAATGCATCTTGAAGAAAAAGCAGTTTTTTGTCATCGGCAAAATTCTCATCATTAATGAATTTGCTTAGATTGTCTTCAAAATGTTCGATGGGCGAGAGGACAAGTTCAAATGGTGTCAATTTATAGGGTTTTACCATTCTCTCTCTAGAGAAAACTGTTTAAAAGTCCTGCACTTATCGGTAGTCAAAGTGTGAAAAAGTTACCGCTTGCCTGAAGGAGCCGTTTTCTTTTAAATTTTTTTCACGTGTTTTTACAAGCCAAGGCATGTAGAATTGATCGATGTTGCTTTGTCTGTTGTCTAACACCTTCTGGCAGTTGAACATTGCCCTCAGTCAAATTTAAAAAAAGTTAAGATATTAGATTAATGAAATCATTGTCAACACCATGTTTGAGTATATCCTTACTAAGCAACGGTTTTGAAGTGCTTAAAACGGAAAACATATGCCGTTGTTCGTGTAGTTTCTTCAGTGTCATAATGACGACTATTAGTCTTTTCTACTGTTCACCGGAAGATATACTGTAATTTCATTGTTGAAAATGTCGGTGACTACACGTAGATCCTCGGGAGTGCTCTGATTAAGATCCAGCAAAATGTACAAGTAGGGATTGCTAGTCGCCTTTGTGTACGCTGACAAACTACTGTTAGGGGTGCGGGGTTATATCTGATTATTGAGATTTTGGCGCGAGATATAATAACTAACGACTCGATAGATGATATAAACAGTGCAATTCAAAGCAAGGGTTCTCATACATTTGCTCTGATGAAAAAGATTGTGTAGAACTATTTTAATGGAAATATGTTCTTGATGTGGGCAACCGGTGAACAATTGTAGCATATCATATAAGAACTGTTCAATAGAATCAGCCAAATCATCAATACTCAGCCACGAGTTCGATTCAATACTATTGAAAACATCAAGTCCTCGTATGAATTGTATTGGTAGGGATGTGGCAATAGCTTTGATTTGATCAGAGGACTCCTGACAGAGACTATAGCAAAAGTTGATTTTTTTTGGTTTTGTAACAAACTATTTATAGAACTTTTGAATTAGTTGAGCTAAAAGTGTTGTTCTCCCCAACCTTTAGGTTACACACATACCCAATCGGTATTTTGTTTTTAATTGATTAATGCTGATCTTGGGTGGACACCAGTCGGACTGCAACTAACTCTAAATCGTATGTGCTCAATGAATAAGTAGCAATAATTTTCCCCATAGATCTATCTATTCAAGAACAACAACAAAAAAACAATATGACAAGACAGCATTTATTTAGACAATGCATGAAAACATATATTTGTGCAGTCAACATACAAAACGATAAAAATAATAATAACACTTGTTCAACAAGAACAGTTGACAAAATTTCTCCGGTGGTAAAAATGAAAACTGTATTTGCAGTAAAAATGAACAGCACAGGGCAATGATAACACTTTATAAATAAGCACTTATTGTCTTTAAAAAAAAACACTTTTCTGTACAATACTTTATGTACAATAAAAAAAACACTTTTTTGTCCATCATCAACAACACTTTTCTGTACAACATCTTTGTACAACACTTTTCTATACAACACTTTTTGTACAACAAAATACACACATGGGAACTAGCAGCACAGTTGAACGTTATGAATTTAAAAATGGGGTCCTCCCCCCCCCCCCGGGGACCGCGGGGCCGAAGGCCGGCCGGCCGCGGGCGGGACCCCCCCTTGGGCGGCCGCGGGAAGGGACCCCCTCCCCCTCCCCCCCCCCCGGGAGCCCCGCGGGGCGAAAAAGAATAGTTGACATCACTGCTATGGGTTAGGTTAGGGGTTGGGTTAGTGCTGGGGTTAGATGAACAGGTTGAGGGGTGGTGGAGGTTAGTTGGGTAGGTTAATTTATCCAGACCAAGTTGATTGCGATAGTCAGTGCATTCAAATTGATCTGAAATACGGTAGTGGCCGTGGGGTAAGACACTCACACCATTCTCGAGCACATAGACCTTGTCGGATATACACGACATTGCATTCTTCTCCACTCTCACAGTATAATTTCTATACTGTAGAGAGCGACTTGCAAGCACTTGTGCTCTTGGCACTAGGCTACTTTCTACACAGTCTCTGTACACGCTCATGTTAAAATTGCTCTTTACAAAATGTGTAGGCAGCCCTTTACACGCCTTCTTTTCTTCCCCACAATGAGTTTCCACGCAATAGACTTTGGGGCCCGGGAACACCCCCTGGATATCAAATCACTCCCCGTCTCTGATTTTAATTTTAATAGTTGGTTGGGGGTTTGACGTTTCACCAACTCGGGTTAGAGTGTTGGTTTCCAGTGGGTGAAATCCATCCGTGAGCTGATGTGCTCCCCCTACTGCAAATCACCCAATAAGTCCAAATCTTCAGTCCCATTTACCTTTAACAGCAGAAAATCTGTATCCCCATAGTAAATTTGAACCTCCCCCTCCCGTGGTCATTGCACCTTGCACAAATTGTAAAAGAACGACAACATGAGCTTTTTTGAAATTTCTAGTACTGAACTGCCGCCTGCTATATTCTTGTTCAGTACTACATTTCGCTTTCGCCTGTGTAGAAGAACCATGCCAGCCTCTATGCTCGTGAACGATGTAAAATTGGGATCGGCAATAATTCGTGCACACTCTAGAGGGTCAGTCACGACGTCGCCGCGAGATCTATTACGATCGCTTTCACACATTTTGCCAAACACAGAATTTAGTATAAGCTTATACATTTCCGTCACCACCGTTGAATGTAACCGAGAGCGTTTATCGACAAAGGTGTCGATCAACGTGTTCAAGTAGGGTCACTGATTAAACTGTAGGACCCTATGTATTTTGGTGATTTTGAAGCCATTGTTCACCATCCAATGCAAAAGCACATGGTGAACAACGATATTCTCCTTAGGGTCCAAATAAGCAATCAGTTTCTGTTTAGAGGGAGTCCAATGCATCCCCATATCCTCAACCAATGAACGATTGTAGGGGCTCAGCGAGTCCCTGATCACCGGTCGAGTGATACAGTGAAAGACAAAATCTTTGACTGAGTTGTGAAGTGCTAGCGGACTGTGGCCATCAACTTCACAGAACCATCCTTTTGGCCAGTTGTCCTCGACGATGGTAATGTCGGGGAACTCACATGGATTCTGAAGCCATTTATAGTTCCCACACGGCAACAAGTAGTGTGACATTGCCGAGGAGTACAACGAGTTCATGTCCGAGAACACTGTATTTGACTTTACACCGCTGCTTTGCCCGCTCGGATCGATTGATAAGACGCGGTCCCCATGAAAAACATACCCTCCCCTCATTGAATGCTCTACAAAAAGGTGCTGGTCTATGTCAGTGATTAGGCCTATGTACTCCCTGCTAATTTTTAAAATTAAATCCATTACTAAATGGGGTGTGGAAAAAGAATAACCAATATCTAACCCGAACTCTGAATAGATCTGGTCTGTGTTCTTACAGACTATATCCAATAGAGTTAGAACGTCACTGGCCAAGTACAGTCTACAATAATCCGACCCATTTTTACAATCCCCCTTGGACCACACCTTCTTGGCAAACTCATACTCCTCGGCTGTGCATTCACTGTTGGTCAGTGAATTGTAAAAAGCTTCAATTGGAGGTAGTTTCTCCTCACTTAAGCGTGCGCCAGAACAGTAATAATCGTATGCATATATACCTTTGCAGGTCAACAGATCATACATTTCACCGTCTGGAGAGTGCTGTTTAAGCAAGGGAAAGCTATCAAATTGTCGCTTTTTTGCACTTGAATCAATTGACTCAATGCCTTGGGGGAAAAACTAAAGGAATCTAAAAACCTGATTTTATTCCAACACGTATGCCCATTATCCACTGCCTGCCATTTCAGTTCGAGAAGCAGTAACTTCTCAGCTGATTTGGGAATGATGTTGTAGGTAAATGAACTATTCACCCATGGACAATCTACTCCCCCTCCCCCCCTGTGCATACGTGCCAGTGTCGGTAAAATAAATTTCAAATAATAATTGGAATTATGAATAAAAACAGGGATAAAAAACTGTTGGCTCACATTTAAATTACACTATTGATGCGCACCTCCTCTAAAATTACTCGCTGGCGAGGCGCGGTACTTCGCTACCGTGTCATTATCTCACACTGTACCCCTCCCCCCCCGGTTTCCTTTATTCCCCTTATCCCCCTCCTCTGCATACTCCCCCTTACCAACCCAAACATATTTTTTGATTTTTAATAGCGAGACGATCCTCTACAGACCGCACCAATGGATAATGGGTAATTATCAAACGAGAAATAGCACCATTAGCCGTGCCAATCAGTTTAGTCAATGCCTTGAACATGCACTCCCGCTCATCCAATGTTTCTACTATTTCTAACAACCGCATGGTGTTAGAACTGTCTCTTTGCGCGTGGGTGTAGGACACTGCAATAGCCTGATGTTCTTTGACCTGGTTTGGATATTGTGGGTCGTTCATTTCCACCAGTTTAGCTTCACAATCTAAAGATATTTTGTTGCACTGGAGAAGGGTATTCTGAAAATTTTTGAATCGTAGAATTGACCTATCCCCTGAAACCGTTTCCACTGTCTGATAGCCATGGCGGCTACAATGCTTCATATGATTTTGTAACTTTAGTTCAGTCCAAAATCTGGAGAGACATGTCGGACAGTAGAAACGGGGCACTCTGTTGATTCCCACCCCCCAGAACTCTACTACTGTCAGCGATAGGATTAAAATGACCGATTGTGTTCAGTTGACTAGGTGGTGTGTAAAGCAGCCAACCTCAGTGTTTAATCAAATCAACTGAGGGGCTCCTTACGGGGAAAACCACCCCCTTCTTTTTTGAACGAGTCCCATCTTCAAATTCAGTTTCATACTGGACCACAGTAACGCCAATATTCAAGTGGAAATTAGCCCTTTCAAAAATATCAATAGCTCGAAGCGTCACTGGGTCTTTCCCCTCTAAACACGAAAAATCTACAACTGGGAAAACGGACCCTTCCTTCCCATGTACAGCCCAATTGTCTAAATTCTTCTTGGTAGCGTCCCGAGCTAGAAGCTTAAATGCTGAGATAAGGAAAGCATATCGGAAACACATATGACCTGTTTCAAAACAGATCCGCTGGACACCACGACAACCTACTAGATCTGGATTATAATTTAAAATAGTATCCCTTTCAGAACTAGCCCCCCCTCTTAAAATAAAATCTTTCTTAATTTTACAAATATTTACACTTAAATTTTCAATAAATAAAACTACTGAGCCACTTCCATGTTCGTTTTAGTTCTCGAGATTTGTTATAATTTGATCGATCCACTCCATGAAAGCACCCTCAAAATTTTCCAAATTTGAATAAACCAAACGCATCTCGGAATGTACATAATGATAATACACCTAGCTTTTCCACTCAATCAAATGAAACTATTTTAAAACAATTGAAACCTTATTGTAATCCCGACACCCAACCACCAGACTTTGATTCTCACGTCGTGAATGAACTTTATCTAAATATTTATGCACAATTTCTATAGGATCATAAACACAATTACCCCCCAGGAGTGTATTAAAGGGCTCACCAAACAGTGCAGTGAAAACACCTCTATTATTTAAAATTCTGTTTGACAGCTGAAAGTCTGGGAGAGTTGTACCCCCCTCCCCCGCGTGGAGATTACCCCCTCCCCCCCGCTGGTCAACAATAACTGGCGCAGGCTCCACGTCAGTTGTTTGTAGTGGAGTCGTTATGGTCTAGGAGGTTGGTGGGTTCCCTGTAAAATCATTTAAAATTTGTAAAGTATTCGGGCTCAAGTCTACCAGCTCAACTGTGCTACTATCTACTTTAAAAAAATCAGCAAAAAACTCATCAATATTATAAGGTACTTCAATAGAGTTATCCCATGTTAAATTGTTGGGGGACTCCAAAGATGCATCCTCTTCACTAGACGGCGAATATGGGACCAATGCAATCTATAAATGAAAAAAAATAGCTTATTTTCAAAGTGTTCAAATCATCCCTACTGTTTTTAAATTTTTGATTATTATTTAATAATAACACTTTGTTATTTCGACTTAATATAATATAATATATGAAATATAAAGCGCCACTTTGTTTTTTTATTTTCAATGTGTTAAAAAAATTTTTTTTTTTTCACGGCACTTTACCACAGTGCACCCCTGTGGCGCTTTCCTGGCCCGTGGCACTTCCCCCAACGCTTCCCTGACCCGTGGCGCACCCCTGTGACGCTTCCCTGACCCGTGGCGCTTTTCGGAGCCACAGTGCATCCCTACGGCACTTTTCGGAACCGTGGCGCGTTCCCCACCGCTCCCCTGACCCGTGGCGCATCCCTGTGGCACTTCCCTGACCCGTGGCGGCGCTTCTCAGGGCCCCAGAACATCCTTGTGGCACGTCTCGGGGCCCGCAGTACGTCCCGCGATGCTTATCCGGCCCACCGACTCCACGGGTCGCAGCCGTTTACCTAATGCCCCAAAAAACCGTATTGTTAGACAGCCTAAGTCCAAGTTTCTCTCTAATCCCGTTCTATAGGTTCGGTGAACTCTTCATTAACTCACAATTATTGTAATCCACCGCGCGAATGTTCCAGGATTGAACCGTTAAGTCGGTTTCCCCTCGCTAAAATCTTTGGCACGATTGAAATATTCAGTGTAAATTAGAACGTCAATATGTGACAGAGGGGATAATCTCTCTCTCAAATTACGTGAAAAAGAGCAGTCGGTGTTTCAAAGGTATCTAAAATATATATGATAGCAACAGAGAAAATAGTAAAGATTAGAAAAAATGGGGATTTTGAGTTTCAAATGGTGAGCATTAATTGAAATTACCCATGAAAAATATTCGCTTATGAGATAACAGCGAAGAGATAGCAACAGAGAAAATATCAAAGATTAGAAAAAATAGCATTTTGATTTTCAAATGCAGTTATTATGAAGATAAGGGCAATAAACTGAGTCTATTATGAGATATCGACAGAGAGAGCACTGATTATACAAGTTCGTTTTATTTGCAAAAAAATACATTGCTAGATATACTCGGGAGGGTGGGAGCAGAGACATGAGTGGTGTCATTGCAAAAAAATAAAGGTAGATATCTAAGAGGGCGATAAATTTAAAACAATGGTTGGGGCGAGGGCTTAATATCTCACAGAGATAAGTTTATTTTGGGATTGAAAAGGACTGAAAAATGAATAAATAGAAAGGTAGGAAAAAATACTTACATTTGCATAATCCCTCCGAGCTTGGGTGCCGGATGGTCCAGGTAACGTGTGTTGGAGGGTGGACGGGGTGGCGTCCCTATGTTCTTGTGTGACTGAGCCGGGTCCAGGTAACGTGAGTTGGAGGGCGAAGGGACTGATGACGTTAATTTCTTGTATAGGAGCTGTGACCTGTGCAGTCGGGGTAGCTTCTGAGCCCCTTGAAATAGCGTGTGTCGGTGTGGTTTCGGCATTGAAGCTCGTCACCCACTCTGTTTTTAGTGTTTGGCCAGACAGCATTGTGGCTTGATTAAGAGTGGCTTGCGGAGGTGGCTGCACTTGGGCAGGTCGTGTGGAGCTGGGGGGTTTTGGCCAGCGATCATATTGCATGACAGGGGGCGCATTATTGGCCCTCGCTTTCTTGGAAGGAGGGGGCACGCATTCGTCGCTATTTGCGCCAGCCATAGGTCTCATCAAAGCAGTGTCCGCAAATTCTTCATAATTTGCCTTAAAGAAGAGAAGAAAAATCAAATCAAAATAATTTGCCCCTTTTTAAAGAAAGAAAGTTATTAAACATTATTTTGTTTAGTTTATAACTAAGAAAGCACAAAACCCATAGTCACTCCCCCTAAATTTAGGAAAATTAAGTCTACACTCTCATAAAGTTAATCATGCGTTTTATTCAATCGAAAGCGAAGCAATTATCTTTTCTATTTCCAATAAAAGGGCTAGCCCCCAACAAAAATCCTGGATTCACACCCTGGACTATAAATTAAAATTTATTTAATGCATGAAAAAATTATAAATTTACACATTAGTTTTCTTGTCAATGGGCGTATATTTCTATAAAAATAATACACCTTACTTTTAAATACAATGAAGCTGTTAGAAGAGATGTATTGCCCCCTTTCACATAATGCCCATAAATATATTGTTAAACTTAATCTGTTTCTCTTCTCCATACAGGTTACGAAACTACAATTCTAATTATTGCTTAAAAGTGTTTTAATTTGACAGAAGAATAGTCCCTTTGCCTGCCGCATTTGTAAACACATCGGAAGAGGGGACGATAAAGTAATTATAACCCTGCGGAAATGTACTGTCAAAACATATCGGGTTAATAGCTAAGAGATATGCCGAAGTTGATAGGGCTTACAGAAAGGCCAAATTTATCAAAAAGGTTTTTCTTTTTGCTCTCATATTATTGTAAAACAAGGGTTGAGGTATTTAGATGGAAATATATAGGGAAGGAAAAGTATTTATTTTTGCGAGAATTTGGGATTGTAAAACAATGGTGGGGGGGGGATTTAGCTGGAAATATAGAGGGAAGGATAATTATTTCTTTTTGCGAGAATATGGGATTGTAAAACAATGGAGGGAGGGGGGGATTTAGCTGGAAATTGATAGGGCCGGACCCTTAGGTCTTGTGGCTTGATTTTTGTTTTTTAAAAAAATGGGGGTGGGCGGGGGGGGTTGGCGGGTTAAAGAGAACGGGACCGAGACTGCTGTATTTGTGATTTAATGTGGGGGTTAAACACACGGGGGGCAGGAGGGGGGATTGAGATGGAACTATAGAGGGGAGGACGTCCATGGAAAATTCGTTTGAAAATACAAAATGTACTTACATGGTAAATTGAAGTTGCCAAGGCTTCAAGTTCATCAAATTTATCCATTGTTGTTTACACAGCGTCAAAATACTTTCTGATAATTGAATCGAATTGCACACCCGTTATATACGAAATCTCAAGGTGAATTGTTATGTAACGGGGAAAATCATATGTAAGCACGTCTCTGAGTGGCTGAGAAGGAGGATGTAACCGACTCCATGATTGACTGAGAATGAAACACGTGAAATAACTGTGTACTGTATCAGGACCCCTTGACCGTCACACCTAGCATGTACGAGTCCAAAAACAACAAAAATAAATAAATCCCTAGGTTCTAAAGATTAAAGAAGCCTTAATGTTTCTTAATTCCCTTATCGTGAATCAATAATTCCCCCTAGCGATTATGTAAATCAATTTCTCAGGTTAAGCTAGCCAAACAACAATGAAGCCATGTTTGTTTCATAATTCTCCCCTTCGTGAATCAATAATTTCCCCTAGCGATTATGTAAATCACAGATTAAAGAAGCCATGTTTGTTTCTTAATTTCCCCTTCGTGAATCAACAATTTCCCCTTCGATTACACAATCAATTTCTCGGAAATTCACTTCCCCCTCGATTACGCAATCAATTTCTCGGAAATTCACTTCCCCCTCGAGTCCTAGATCAATAACATTGTTCCCGTTAGAATTCAATGCGCATGTGCAACCTTCGCCCCGGAGTTATTACACATAAAAAGATCAAATAAATTGACCGTGGAAAAAGAGGTCATTGACCCCATTAACCATGTGGTCTCCCTAGGGTGGCTATGCTCTTATGTGGGTGTGCAAAAAAGTTATAGGTGGCAGCAGGGGTGCCACATGGGGTCAATAGGGTCACTTCTACTAACATGGAAAATGGTATAGTCTTCTGTATGACTTTTTAAATATCAAATTATTATAGGGAAGTAGGAACTTCTAAGATCTATGTTTTGATTTTCGTTTTCTCATTCAGAGCCTATTTGCACGGGAATCAATGCAGTAACAGCAAACATCGTCAGAAACACCGATTACTTGCGTAAGACTACTGATGCCTATCCTTTATATAATAGAATTCGCAATTGATCTTTCCATGAATAGAAGAAATCCTTATTCGATACTTTTAACATCACTTTGTGAGCCTCAACGTCGGCTGACTGTCTCAAAAGACAAAGCCAACACTACTTGTATATACAATTGGAGGATATTTGTGTGAAATCTGCTCGTGCATTTGTGCTGGGAGCGTTGAGTCTGAGATGAATGAATGGGAGTTTGTGACATTGGACTTTGCTTTGAAGTTCCTACGCTCAAAGTAACAGAGGCAGGAGTTAGTGGCGAAGTCCCTAGAGACTGTATTGGGACACAAGAGCTCACTAGCTGCATTATATGAAAGTTCAAGTTAAATAATTTAAAACAAATAAAGAAAGAGATGAAACAAATCATTGAAAAAAAAATAAACAAAACAATAATTAGGTTCATTCGACGTTGCACTTTGATCTAGAATGATCTTCCTGGGGAAGTTATCTCTAAAAGTTTTTCTGTTGGCTCTTTCAAAAAAAGGTTCAATAGTCACCTAGAATCTTGATAAATGACTAGTGACAAATCAGATATCTAACAATACCTAGCACTCCAAATTTAGGAATAATAATAAAAAAAAATTATATACTCTACATACTAAAATCAAAAGACACAAGATATATTAACACTTAAAAGAAAAGTTGTGCAAAATATTTTTGCCGATATAAGAGCTGGATATATCGTATTTCAGATTAAAATCAGCCGTATTTATTCAACAATAAAAACTTAAATTAAAAGCTTTCAAATAAAAAAAAAAATCTATGTTAATACTTATTTTGAACACGTTTTATGCCTGACTGTTTAAGATTAAGAGTTTGAGTCAATAACACAGAAACGAACAATTTATATGCTCTTAATTATGAAGCCAAAAAACACAGATATTAAGACTATTAATGGAAGTATTACAAAATACTTTTTGCAGAAAAATAGCTGAAAGGGCATAGAATGTTTTGTGCAAAAATTAGCCGTGTTTATTTGAAAATCGAAAAAAACTTTCAATTCAATATTCTTTCTATCTATTTTGAACACAAAGTAGTAATTAATTGCCACAGGCAAGTTTCAGGTTAGTTTTCTTTAAACGTGTTGCATAGTGAACGCAGTCCACGCCTATAAGCTTTGATGACTCATCCTCTTTGCCTCGTCTCTGGAAGGGATTAAATAAAAAAAAAACAATTTTTTTTAACTGAAAGTAACGAGTGACGCTAAAACCCAAAACGAACAGAAATTACTCCACATATGAAAGCAACCAGTAATAGCAAATAAATCAATATCGGAGGAATCAAAAATTGTAGAATTGGAGATAGAGAATCGTAGACATAGGAGAATCGATTCAACATCAACTATATACCAGATTCCAGTGGAGACTCCAGTAGTAACTTCAGAAATAATGGAGGATAGCTCCGTTTCTAGCGTACAACAGGAGGTTGTACTGTAAAGGATTCTAGCGTACAACTAGACATCCTCCACCGGTAGAACCCAGATAATAGGTCAACGCTACCATAAGACTCCAAAGAGAAGAAGTCACACTTTACAGAGAAGTGGACAATTCACAGAGAAGTGAACCCAGAAAGTTTACAAAATACCATGGTTAAATTACTAAGAAATAATTGATAATAGCCACTCAGTGTCCAGGAAAAATTTTAAATTTGCTCCCCTATAATTAAGATAACGTTTTGAAAAAAAAAAGAAACCAACCATAATGTCTTCCATCTGCCAAAGTTTTTCTGAAAACGCTACAGAAATGACGAAAGTTCCAACTTGACTAAGAAACATATTTCCTGAAAAACTCAAGATTTTTTTTTCCTTAAATAAGATCACCTTCTACATTCCAAAAATGAGCGTGTAGATACTTAAAGTACCATAGACAGTGAAAAAGAAATCTGACTGTTGGAATTAATTAAGTGGAAACTTACACAACCATGTATATATACAAATTTGAGGAAAATTCATGAATTATATTTTTAATGAAAATGATCTCCATGTCCAATTAATTAATAGAAGCAATTAATAGAAGCGGGCGCCTGAAAAGAAACAAGGAACTGGCACGAAAAATCAACAAAAAATAAGCTAAAATCATATGGTACCAAAAACCTTAAGAAGGTGTAGTTGCCTTTGGGAATCAACAGGTCATTAAAGTTTGGATTTTAAGTAGTGAAGTTTAACTAATCAGTCTTGATTATTTATTTTCATGGTTCAACGTGGCAAAGCTGATGAAAATGTGATACTGCCCTACTGATTTTCTAATTTGAGGCAACCAAAGTCAAATGTTAGATAATCGCGGTTTTAAGGTATGATAGAGCCTACCAGGCCCAGGGGGGGATGTTTCTACTTGATGTCCATGGTACTTTAAATACACAAACGACAACACCATATACTAATTACAAAATGAATAATTGATTTCGAAACATCCTTAGGTACTTATGTATTGTACCGCCGACACTCAAATTTACGCTGTGAACCAACTCGAGAACTAACCCGTTTTATCTGTCTAAGAACAATTATTAAGAACAATCTTAGAACAATCTCTTAGAACAATCTAAGAACAATTTATCTGTATTAAGAACAATTATTTTAAGTTCAGTGGAAAAAAAGTGGCGGGGGACATAATACATTGGAATTATATAGTTTGGGCTATATATTTGCACACTAGGGGGTGGGGGTTAGAATACCCCCCTAATCTAATGTACAAATATATAAGTAGAATGGGGGGTGTTACTACTGAATGAACTCCTTATATGGGCATAGCCTCCCTAGGGAGAATGATTGCGTAATCGGTCAATGACCTCTTTTTCCAATGTGTCAACAACAACAACATCGACCTTGACATTCACTGAGAGCGTGCCAAAAACAACAACAACAACATCGACCTTGACATTCGCTGAGAGCGTGCACTTACAACAACAACAACATCGACCTTGGAACACATGTGATGTCGATCTCAATTAACCTATCGTGAATCAATAATTCCCCTTAGAAACAACAAATTAATTCCCCTTTCTTGACAGATCAATCAACCAATGATATCATCTGTCAGACTTTAAAAATTTTCGCATAGAAACGATTCTCCAGGAATAGATCCAAGTCATTAATGTCTTTGCCTCGGAAACAACTCTTTTGGTCGAACTCCAAAGGATATTAATAGCCAAAGGCCATGGAAACAATTCTCCAAGAAACATCTTAGCGATGAATTGTTTTAGCGCGGGAATCAGGTTTCTTATTAATTTGAAATGCATTAGCGCAGAGATCAAAAACAAAAGGAACACGCTGAATTACGTTTAGGGATTATTTGGGCGAAAGTGTTTTAGACAGGTTATGGAACTATTTCGGCGAAATAGTTAGAGACATTTTAAAAGATGATTTTTGAAGGGATTTTAGAAGAGAATTTAATGGTGAAACTCTGTGGTCGTTATAATACACAAGTTCCATTTGAACAGTGTTGTGAGGTCCTTTAACCCAACCCAAAGGGTTCCAATCCTCCTACCCCAACCCCGAAGGAAGCCCCCGGGCCGCAAAGGCCACCCAAGCTCCCAAAGGGCCACCGGCGCCCCCAAAGGCCCACCCAGACCCCCAAAGGCCATCCCCGGGCCCCACAATGGCCCATCGAGCTCCCAAAGGACCAACGGGGTCCCAAAGGCCCTCCACCGGTCCCCAAAGGCCCTCCCTGTGCCCCAAAGGCCCTCCCCCGGCCCCCCAAAGGCCCTCCCTGTGCCCCAAACTCCCTCCCTGTGCCCCAAAGGCCCTCCCCTGGCCCCCAAAGGTCCCCCGGGCCAGAGAAGCGCCGCTGGGATGCGCTATGGGCCAGGACAGAACCACCGGATTTGCTGCAGAGATGCACCGTGGGTCAGGAAAGCGTCACGGGGATGTGCCACAGGATGACACCGCAGGAACGTGCCGCAGGATGCGCCGCAGGGATGCGCCGCCAAAAAAAATGTAAACTAAAAAGTAAAAAGTTCGACATGTTATCCCCCACACTCCCTCCTCAGACTCCCTACGGCCCTACCCTGGTCCTCAAAGGTCCCCAGGGCACCCAACTGGCCAACCGGCCCCCAAGGGCCCCCCCGGCCCCCAAAGGGCCCCCCCGGTCCCCAAAGGTCCACAGGGCTCCCAAAGGCATTCCCCCGGTCCCCAAAGGTCCCCCGGGCTCCCAAAAGACCACTCAATCCTCAAGGGCCCCCGGATCCCCAAACGCCCTCCCTGGGCCCCAAAGGTCCTCCCCCGGTCCCCATACATGCACACAAAAACTTACACACACATAAAAACTTACACACACACACGAAAACTAACACACACACACCAAAACTTACACACACACACACAAAAACTTACACACACACACACACACAAAAACTGACACATGCACACTAAAACTTAAATTCAGACAAAAACTTACATTCACACAAAAACTAACACACACACACACACACAACACTAACACACACACACACACACTAAAACACTCACACACACACAAAAACTTACACACACACAAAAAATAACACACAAACACACACACACACACACACAAAAAAACTTACACATCAAAACAAAAAAAACACACATACACACACAATCACAAAACTTACACACACACACACACACACAAAACTTACACACACACGCAAAAACAAACACACCAAGAAGCAGAAACACACACACACACACACACACAAAAACTAAAACACACACAAACACAAAAAAAACACACACACACACAAAATTACACACACACACACACACACACACAAACTTACATACACACACAAAAAACTAACATCCACACACAAAAGCTTAGACACACAAAAACTTACACACACACACACACAAAAACTGACACCCACACGCAAAAACTTACAAGCACACAAAAACTTACATGCACACAAAAACTTACACACACACAAAAACTTACACACGCACAAAAACTGACACACACACACAAAAAGTTACACACACACACACATTAAAACTAACACACACACGCCAAAAATAACACACACACGCCAAAACTAACACACACACACACACAAAAAAGTACACACACACACACACACAAAAACTTACACAATCACACGAAAACTTACATTCACACAAAAACTTACACACACACACACAAACTTACACATGAACACAAACACAAAAAAACTCACACACACACGCACAAAAACTGCAAAACGGCTAAAAATGAAGAATTCATACACATTTTCAACTAGCTAAGGGTAAGTGTTTTAAATATGAGCCATTCTGTTGCGAAAACACACAAAAGTTAGAAAAAATACAAAATAGTCCTTTATTACCTCTGCAATACTGTTAAAAATGAAGAATTCATACAAATTTTCAACTAGATAAGTGTAAGTTTTTTATATATTAGAAATTATTTTGCGAAAACAAACAAAATTTATAAAAAAAAAAAAATGATACTTTATTACCTCTGCAATACGGCTAAAAATGAAGAATTCATACACATTTTCAACTAGCTAAGGGTAAGTGTTTTAAATATGAGCCATTCTGTTGCAAAAACACACAAAAGTTAGAAAAATACAAAATATTACTTTATTACCTCTGCAATACGGCTAAAAATGATGAATTCATACTCATTTTCAACTAGCTAAGGGTGAGTGTTTTAAATATTAGCCATTCTGTTGCGAAAACAAGCAAAAATTAGAAAAAATAAAAAATATTCCTTTATTAAATATTCAATATTACTAAAAATAAAGAATTCATACACATTTTCAACTAGCTAAGGGTAAGTGTTTTAAATATGAGCCATTCTGTTGCGAAAACACACAAAAGTTAGAAAAAATACAAAATGTTCCTTTATTACCTCTGCAAAACGGGTTAAAATGAGGAATTCATACACATTTTCAACTAGCTAAGGGTAGGTGTTTTAAATATGGGCCATTTTGTTGCGAAAACACACAAAAGTTAGAAAAAATACAAAATATTCCTTTATTACCTCCACAAAACGAGTAAAAATGAAGAATTCATACACATTTTCAACTAGCTAAGGATAAGTATTTTAAATATGAGCCATTCTGTTGCGAAAACACACAAAAGTTAGAAAAAATACAAAATATTCCTTTATTACCTCTGCAAAACGGCTAAAAATGAAGAATTCATACACATTTTCAACTAGCTAAGGGTAAGTGTTTTAAATATGAGCCATTCTGTTGCGAAAACACACAAAAGTTAGAAAAAATGCAAAATGTTCCTTTATTACCGCTGCAATACGGCTAAAATTGAAGAATTCCTACAAAATTTAAACTATATAAGGTTAAATTTTTTTAATTTGAGAAATTATATTGCGTAAAAAAACAAAATAATTAAAAAATGCAAAATGTTAATTTTGTAAATAGTCAATACGTATATAAATTAAGAATTAGTACACATCTTAAAATCTCTAAAGGTTAAATGTTTTATATATGATCCATTGTATTGCATAATCACACAAAAGTTTGAAAAATACAAAATGTTCCTTTATTAGATCTGCAAAACGGCTAAAAATGAAGAATTCATACACATTTTCAACTAGCTAAGGGTAAGTGTTTTAAATATGAGCCATTCTATTGCGAAAACACACAAAAGTTGGAGAAAAATACAAAATATTCCTTTATTACCTCTTCAAAACGGCTAAAAATGAAGAATTCATACGCATTTTCAACAAGCTAAGGGTAAATCTTTTAAATAATAGCCATTCTATTGCGAAAACACAAGAAATTTAGAAAAAATGCCAAAACTTCCCTGTATTCCCTCTGCAAAACGGATAAAAATGAAGATTTAATACATATTTTCAACTAGCTAAGGGTAAGTGTTTTAAATATGAGCCATTCTGTTGCGAATACACACATAAGTTAGAAAAAATACAAAATAATCCTTTATTACCTCTGGAAAATGGCTAAAAATGAAGAATTCATACACATTTTCAACTAGCTAAGGGTAAGTGTTTTAAATATGAGCCATTCTGTTGCGAAAACACACAAAAGTTAGAAAATTTACAGACTATTCATTTATTACCTCTGCAATACGGCTAAAAATTAATAATTCATACACATTTTCAACTAGCTAAGGGTAAGTGTTTTAAATATGAGCCATTCTATTGCGAAAACACACAAAAGTTAGAAAAAATACAAAATGTTAATTTTATTACCTCTGCAAAACGGCTAAAAATGAAGAATTCATACACATTTTCAACTAGATAAGGGTAAGTGTTTTAAATATGAGCCATTATGTTGCGAAAACACACAAAAGTTAGAAAAAATAAAAAATATTCCTTTATTACCTCTGCAAAATGGCTAAAAATGAAGAATTCATACACATTTTCAGTACCAAGTCCTGACCCCCCTAATTGAAGGATATGAATTAGAACCATGGGAAAGTAATTTCATCGTATTTGCATTTCCCACAAGAGGACACTTTTCGAGTAAAAGTAAAGAGCTACCAGACTAAACCAAAGATATGATGAAATAATAACGAATAATTGTTCAAACTTAAATTTTCTGTATTACGGGAATAGTTTATTTTCGAACCATTATATCTACCAAAGGTTCAATACCTGAGTTAAACTAAGAGCTTTAAATTTCAGGAAAAAATTGTCATATTTTGCTTATTTTCGTTGGAAAACACACTGAAAAGACATATTATTGAACTCACATCAAACATTGCCGGGCTTGCATTTGAAGAACCTTCCATTATTTTCTATCTTGTCCTCTATTTCAGCATATACTGACTTTTAAAGCTTTTCAAAGCTCTTAAATATACTAACCTAACGGTGATTTATTTACGAAATCGTACAAACTGTTGATTTAGAACAATAATTACCTTTCTATATATCAATTAACACTCACTAGAATTGTCACTTTTCACTCGTGGAGAATGGTTTCAAAACAATACTTCTTACATCGCATAGACTAATTGTGTCAAACGAGACATCTTCAATGCAGATTAATTATTTGTTACGTTCGATTTTGTTTTGGACATAGGAGAGCATCAATGGGAAGTGAGAATTTCTGTAAAACTATCAAAGATTGATCAACTCTATGATTTCACACTTCTTGTGTAATCAGAAAGAAAAAAGAAGAAAAATTGATAAAAGATATTTTGAAATATGCCCCAAAATCAGAGCTATTACAACTTAAATGACGCGAGGGGAGGGGGAATCAGGTTTAAGAATATCCTAGATATATCATTTTATATTTTCTAAGTACTCACAGAAGGACTCGTCACAGAAACATTGAAAATGACTCATTTGATTGGGAATTAAAGTGACTAGCACTCAATTCACAGGAGGGGGGCGTGAAAATTTCTAGGAACGTATTTTCAACATATTTAAATATTTACCTACGTACGCATCACTGAGGTTAGATTAGATTAGGTTAGAGACAGACAAAAAGTTAGGTGTATGGTTCGGCTAGGTTAGATTATGTTAGGTTAGGTTAATTTAGGGTAGACTAGCTTAGCCTACGTACGAGAAAGAAAAGTTCTTAGGTGTGGAGCTCCCCCACCGACTCAACCATCGCTCTTGATATACCTTTAATTATTTTATATACAGATTATAACTGTTGTTATCTTTGTTGTTAGTTGATATTCTGTGATTTGAGGATTAGGTATTTGATAATGGATGAGCATACGGAGCCCCCCCTCCCCCACCGCCTCACTTCTAGATATTTACCAACCTGTACTTCTGGTATATAACGCCAAAAAGTAATTGGGCGAGGTAGGTTCGGTTAGATTATATTATGTTAGGTTAATTAACAGCAGCCTCTTTTGTTAAGGTTTTTTATTTTGGGGGGGGCGCTCCCACCCCCTCAACAAAAAGTTAGGTGTATGGTTGGGTTAGGTTGGATTATGTTAGGTTAGGTTAATTTAGGTTAGACTAGCTTAGCCTACGTACGGCCCCCCCCACCCTGGGGGCCACGGGGACTGAAAGCCTACCACGGGTGGGACCCCCACCACCAAGGTTAGGTTACCTAACATTTCAAGGTGACCCCCCAACCCCGGGGCCACGGGACCGAAAGCCTGACACGGGTAGGACCCTCACCACCAAGGTCAGGTTAGGTTAGATTAGGTTAAGTTACCTAACATTTCTAGGTTAACTTACATCAGGTTAAGTGGCGCGCCACTTAACCTGATGTAAGCTAACCTAGAAATGTTAGGTAACTTAACCTAATCTAACCTAACCTGACCTTGGTGGTGAGGGTCCTACCCGTGTCAGGCTTTCGGTCCCGTGGCCCCGGGGTTGGGGGGTCACCTTGAAATGTTAGGTAACCTAACCTTGGTGGTGGGGGTCCCACCCGTGGTAGGCTTTCAGTCCCCGTGGCCCCCGGGGGTGGGGGGGGCGTACGTAGGCTAAGCTAGTCTAACCTAAATTAACCTAACATAATCCAACCTAACCTAACCATACCCCTAACTTTTTTTTGAGGGGGGCGGGATCCCCCCCCCCCAAAATAAAAAACCTTAACAAAAGAGGCTGCCGTTAATTAACCTAACCTAACATAATCTAACCTAACCTAACCATACACCTAACTTTTTGTCTGTCTCTAACCTAATTCAAGGGATTTCAAGAGCGATGGTTGAGGCGGTGGGGGGGGGGGGCTACGTAGGCTAAGCTAGTCTAACCTAAATTAACCTAACCTAACATAATCTAACCTAACCTAACCATACACCTAACTTTTTGTCTGTCTCTAACCTAATTCAATGGATTTCAAGGGTGATGGTTGAGGTGGTGGTGGGGCTCCACACCTCAGAACTTTTCTTTCTCGTACGTAGGCTATGCTAGTCTATCCTAAATTAACCTAACATAACATAATCTAACCTAGCCTAACCATACACCTAACTTTTGGTATGTCTCTAACCTAATCTAGTCTAACCTAAGTGATGCGTACGTAGGTAAATATTTAAATATGTTGAAAATACGTTCCTAGAAATTTTCACGCCCCCTCCTGTGAATTGAGTGCTAGTCACTTTAATTCCCAATCAACTGAGTCCTTTTGAATGTTTCTGTGACGAGTCCTTCTGTGAGTGCTTAGAAAATATAAAATGATATATCCAGGATATTCTTAAACCTGATTCCCCCTCCCCTCGTGTCATTTAAGTTGTAATAGCTCTGATTTTGGGGCATATTTCAAAATATCTTTTATCAATTTTTCTTCTTTTTTCTTTCTGATTACACAAGAAGTGTGAAATCATAGAGTTGATCAATCTTTGATAGTTTTACAGAAATTCTCACTTCCCATTGATGCTCTCCTATGTCCAAAACAAAATCGAACGTAAACATTAATTAATCTGCATTGAAGATGTCTCGTTTGACACATTTAGTCTATGCAATGTAAGAAGTATTGTCTTGAAACCAGTCTCCGCGAGTGAAAGGTGGCACTTCTAGTGAGTGTTAATTGATATATAGAAAGGTAATTATTGTTCTAAATCAACAGTTTGCAAGATTTCGTAAATAAATAAACGTTAGGTTAGTATATTTAAGAGATTTGAAAAGCTTTAAAAGTCAGTATATGCTGAAATAGAGGACAAGATAGAAAATAATGGAAGGTTCTTCAAATACAAGCCCGGCAATGTTTGATGTGAGTCCAATAATATGTCTTTTCCGTGTGTTTTCCAACGAAAATAAGCAAAATATGACAATTTTTTCCTGAAATTGAAACCTCTTAGTTTATTTCAGGTATTGAACCTTTGGTAGATATAATGGTTCGAAAATAAACTATTCCCGTAATACAGAAAATTTAAGTTTGAACAATTATTCGTTATTATTTCATCATATCTTTGGTTTAGTCTGGTAGCTCTTTACTTTTACTCGAAAAGTGTCCTCTTGTGGGAAATGCAAATACGATGAAATTACTTTCCCATGGTTCTAATTCATATCCTTCAATTAGGGGGGTCAGGACTTGGTACTGAAAATGTGTATGAATTCTTCATTTTTAGCCATTTTGCAGAGGTAATAAAGGAACATTTTGTATTTTTTCTAACTTTTGTGTGTTTTCGCAACAGAATGGCTCATATTTAAAACACATACCCTTAGCTAGTTGAAAATGTGTATGAATTCTTCATTTTTAGCAATATTGCAGAGGTAATCAAGGAATATTTTGCATTTTTTCTAACTTTTGTGTGTTTTCGCAATAGAATGGCTCATATTTAAAACACTTACCCTTAGAGAGTTGAAATTGTGTATGAAGTCTTCATTTTTAGCCGTATTGCAGAGGTAATAATGGAACATTTTGCATTTTCTCTAACTTTTGTGTGTTTACGCAATAGAGTGGCTCATATTTAAAACATTTACCCTTAGCTAGTTGAAAATGTGTATGAATTCTTCATTTTTAGCCGTTTGGCAGAGGTAATAAAGGAACATTTTGTATGTTTTCTAACTTTTGTGTGTTTTCGCAACAGAGTGGCTCATATTTAAAACACTTACCCTTAGCTAGTTGAAAATGTGTATGAATTCTTCATTTTTATCCGTATTGCAGAGGTAATAAACGAATATTTTTCATTTTTTATAACTTTTGTGTGATTACGCAATAGAATGGCTCATATTTAAAGCATTTACCCTTTAGCTAGCTGAAAATATGTATGAATTCGTCATTTTTAGCCATATTGCAGAGGTAATAAAGGAACATTTTGCATTTTTTCTAACTTTTGTGTGTTTTCGCAACAGAATGGCTCATATTTAAAACACTTACCCTTAGCTAGTTGAAAATGTGTATGAATTCTTCATTTTTAGTCGTTTTGCAGAGGTAATAAAGGAATATTTTGTATTTTTTCTAACTTTTGTGTGTTTTCGCAACAGAATTGCTCATATTTAAACCACTTACCAAACTCGATTTTTATTTTTGTATTAATTCAAATTTATTTGCATTTGTTCATATGGATTAACGGTATTGTTTTAATTTTTTCTAACTTGTGTCTTTTTTCTCAACAGAATTGATCAGATTTAAAACAATTAAGCTTAGTTAGTTGAAAATGTGTATGAATTCTTCATTTTTAGCCGTTTTGCAGAGGTAATAAAGGAACAGTTCACATTTTTTCTAACTTTTGTGTGTTTTCGCAACAGAATGGCTCATATTTAAAACACTTACCCTTAGCTAGTTGAAAATGTGTATGAATTCTTCATTTTTAGCCGTTTTGCAGAGGTAATAAAGGAATATTTTGTATTTTTTCTAACTTTTGTGTGTTTTCGCAACAGAATGGCTCATATTTAAAACACTTACCCTTAGCTAGTTGAAAATGTGTATGAATTCTTCATTTTTAGCCGTTTTGCAGAGGTAATAAAGGAATATTTTGTATTTTTTCTAACTTTTGTGTGTTTTCGCAACAGAATGGCTTTATATTTAAAACACTTACCCTTAGATAGTTGAAAATGTGTATGAGTTCTTCATTTTTAGCCGTTTTGCAGAGGTAATAAAGGAATATTTTGTATTTTTTATAACTTTTGTGTGTTTTCGCAACAGAATGGTTTATATTTAAAACACTTACCCTTATCTTGCTTAAAATGTGTATGAATTCTTCATTTTTAGCCGTATTGCAGAGGTAATTAAGGAACATTTTGTATTTTATTCTAAGTTTTGTGTGTTTTCGCAAAATAATGGCTCATATTAAAAACACTTACCCTTAGCTATTTTAAAATGTGTATGTTGTCTTCATTTTTACCCGTTTTTTAGAGGTAATAAATGAAAATTTTGTATTTTTTATAACTTTTTTGTGTTTTCGCAACAGAATGGCTCATATTTAAAACACTCACCCTTAGCTAGTTGAAAATGTGTATGAATTCTTCATTTTTATCCGTATTGCGGAGGTAATAATGGAATATTTTGTATTTTTTCTAAATTTTGTGTGTTTTTGCAACAGAATGGCTCATATTTAAAACACTTACCCTTAGCTAGTTGAAAATGTGTATGAATTCTTCATTTTTAGCCGTATTGCAGAGGTAATAAAGGAACATTTTGCATTTTTTTTAACTTTTGTGTGTTTACGCAATAGATTGGCTCATATTTAAAACACTTACCCTTAGCTAGTTGAAAATGTGTATGAATTCTTCATTTTTAGCCGTATTGCATAGGTAATAAAGGAACAGTTTGCATTTTTTCTAACTTTTGTGTGTTTTCGCAATAGAACGACTCATATTTAAAACACTTACCCTTAGCTAGTTGAAAATGTGTATGAATTCTTCATTTTTAGCCGTTTTGCAGTTTTGGCGTGTGTGTGTGAGTTTTCGTGTGTGTGTGTGTGTAAGTTTTGTGTGTGTGTGTGTGTGTGTGTGTAAGTTTTTGTGTGCATGTTTGTTTTTGTGTGGATGTTAGTTTTATTGTTAATTTTTTTGTTTTTGTGTGTGTGTGTGTGTGTATGTTTTTGTGTGTGTGTGTGTGTGTTTTTTTTGGAGTGTGTGTGTAATTTTTGGCGTTTGTTCTTTTGTTTTCTTGTGTGTGTGTGTGTTTGTTTGTGTGTGTGTGTGTAAGTTTTTGTGGGTGTGTGTTAGTTTTTGTGTGTGAGTAAGTTTTTGTGTGCATGTAAGTTTTTGTGTGTTTGTAAGTTTTTGCGTGTGGGTCTAAGTTTTTGTGTGTGTGTGTGTAAGTTTTTGTGTGTCTAAGCTTTTGTGTGTGTATTATATTTTTTTTTGTTTTTGTTTATGTTTGTGTGTGTGTGTGTGTGTGTGTAAGTTTCTGTGTGTGTATGTTTTTGTTGTGTGTGTGTGTGTAAGTTTTTGTGTGTGTTTGTGTGTGTGTGTGTGTAAGTTTTTGTGTGTGTTAGTTTTTGCGTGTGTGTGTTAGTTTTCGTGTGTGTGTGTGTTAGTTTTGTGTGTGTGTGTTTGTGTGTAAGTTTTTTTGTTTGTGTGTGTTTGTGTTTTTTTTTGTGTTCATTTTGTTGTTTTTGTGTGTGTGTGTGTGTGTGTGTGTGTGTTTGTTTGTGTGTGTTATTTTTTGAGTGTGTGTGTGAGTTTTCTTGTGTGTGTGTTCTTGTAAGTTTTGTGTGTGTGTGTGTGTAATGTTTTGTGTTATTTTTTTTTTTTTTGTTGTTTTTAGTTTTCGTGTTGTTGTGTGTGTTTTTGTGTGTTTGTGTGTGTGTGTTTGTTTGTGTTTGTGTGTGTGTGTAAGTTTGGGGGTGTGTGTGTAAGTTTTCGTGTGTGTGTGTGTAAGTTTTGTGTGTGTGTGTGTAAGTTTTTGTGTGCATGTATGGGGACCGGGGGAGGACCTTTGGGGCCCAGGGAGGGCGTTTGGGGATCCGGGGGCCCTTGAGGATTGAGTGGTCTTTTGGGAGCCCGGGGGACCTTTGGGGACCGGGGTAGGGCCTTTGGGAGCCCAGTGGACCTTTGGGGACCGGGGGGGGGGACCTTTGGGGGCCCGGGGGGCCCTGGGGGGCCGGTTGGCCCTTGGGGTGCCCGGGGGTCCTTTGAGGCCCCGGGGAGGGCCTTTGGGGGTCTGAGGAGGGCGTTTGGGGAATAACATTTTGAAATTTTTACTTTTTAGTTTACTTTTTTTGCGGCGCATCCCTGCGGCGCATCCTGCGGCGCTTTCCTGCGGTGCCTCCCTGCGGCGCATCCCCTGCGGCACTTTCCTGAACCGCGGCGCATCCCTGCGGCACATCCTGCGGCACTTTCCTGGCCCACGGCGCACCCCGGCGGCGCTTCTCTGGTCCGGGGGACCTTTGGGGGCCAGGGGAGGGCCTTTGGGGCACAGGGAGGGAGTTTGGGGCACTGGGAGGGCCTTTGGGGGGCCGGGGGAGGGCCTTTGGGGCACAGGGAGGGCCTTTGGGGACCGGTGGAGGGCCTTTGGGACCCCGTTGGTCCTTTGGGAGCTCGATGGGCCATTGTGGGACCCGGGGATGGCCTTTGGGGGTCTGGGTGGGCCTTTGGGGGCGCCGGTGGCCCTTTGGGAGCTTGGGGAGCCTTTGAGGACCGGGGGCTTCCTTCGGGGTTGGGGTAGGAGGATTGGAACCCTTTGGGTTGGGTTAGAGGACCTCACAACACTGTTCAAATGAAACTTGTGTATTATAACGACCACAGAGTTTCACCATTAAATTCTCTTCTAAAATCCCTTCAAAAATCTTCTTTTAAAATGTCTCTAACTGTTTCGCCGAAATAGTTCTATAACCTGTCTAAAACAGTTTCGCCCAAATAATCCCTAAACGTAATTCAGCGTGTTCCTTTTGTTTTTGGCATCTCTGCGCTAATGCATTTCAAATTAATAAGAAACCTGATTCCCGCGCTAAAACAATTCATCGCTAAGATGTTTCTTGGAGAATTGTTTCCATGGCCTTTGGCTATTAATATCCTTTGGAGTTCGACCAAAAGAGTTGTTTCCGAGGCAAAGACATTAATGACTTGGATCTATTCCTGGAGAATCGTTTCTATGCGAAAATTTTTAAAGTCTGAGAGATGATGTCATTGGTTGATTGATCTGTCAAGAAAGGGGAATTAATTTGTTGTTTCTAAGGGGAATTATTGATTCACGATAGGTGAATTGAGGTCGACAGCACAGGTGTTCCATGGTCGATGTTGTTGTTGTTGTAAGTGCACGCTCTCAGCGAATGTCAAGGTCGATGTTGTTGTTGTTGTTTTTGGCACGCTCTCAGCGAATGTCAAGGTCGATGTTGTTGTTGTTGACACATTGGAAAAAGAGGTCATTGACCGATTACGCAATCATTCTCCCTAGGGAGGCTATGCCCATATAAGGAGTTCGTTCAGTAGTAACACCCCCCATTCTACTTATATAGCCCAAATTTGTCTCCAGAGCATTATATTTTCATCATGCTTTGGTATTTTTCATTGGGATTAACCTAACTTCACTTATTGAGTGTTGGCGGTATAACATACAAGTACCCATCCTTATTAATAAAAATTAGTACAGCAGCTTTCGTGCAATAATTTCTGACGAATTTCAGATTTAAACATGGACAATACCTATATCTTCAAAGTAATGTACTCTTTTTTCCCATCGTGGCTTGGAATTGATGTGTGTTTTAAGTTCTAGTTCAACATCTTTCCTATTTAAAAATAAGTATTTTAGCACATAGATATAATTTTTGGAAGAAAAGTTGGATCTTCAGAAAAATGAGAGTGCGTACTAGAACCTAGTAACATTATTTATCAGTAACTGACTGTTATTACCTCAATCCTAAAATTATGTATACAAAACTTTTCGACTTACAATATATAAAAGGGGTTAACATTCACCTTCTTCTGCACTCGTACAATAGACGCCGGCAGGGAAGGGGGTTGAGGGGTCCCTGGGGGAAACATGCAGACATAAGAACAGTCTAAAAATAAGAAACGGGAAAAATTCCCAATTTAGATCTTGGTAAAACCGAAGATCCTAGTAGCCATTTTGTTCAACTACGTTGAACAAAATGGCTATCTCTAAACTTTGATTGAATGTTTTTGGGGAAATGGTGGGCGTGAGAGGGGGGTTAGTTACTCTCCACTCACTTTCGACTATTAAAAAGGGCAATTTCAATTTCCAAACAAATGAGCCCTTTTTGAAATTTTGACAACAACTTTCTATATAAACCTTATATGCCCCCAGGGCATAACTTACAAAATTTCCAGAAATTTCGACTATGTTGAACAAAATGGATATCTCAAAATTTTGATTGGATGTGTTTGGGGAAATGATGGGCGTGAGAGGAGGTTTAGTTTCCCTTCAATCACTTTCGACTATTAAAAAGGCACCCTTTTAATATTTACCCTAGGATTTAATTTTTTTTTTCTTTTTTTAAATGCATTTTAAGATCTAGCATCTATGGCCTGTTCTGTAACCATTATAAATAAATCAATTACGAGAAATAGTGCTAGCCTACCTGAATAGAGTAGTCTCCTGTGCAAAAGTGGAAACACACCACCAACCCAGAAACTATAACAGCTATCAACGAGCTTCTTGGTTCGACCTTGAAAGCCTCCTTCTAGCCCCGTCTGTTTAAGCGTGATCCAGCGCTGAAAGATGATAGTGAATCCATATATGCTAAGTATTATTATAATCAAATCTAGAAATTTCAAATATAAATCAACTGCGTCAGGCAGGGCCGTATCCAAGATATTTTTTCGTAGGGGGAGCTCATGCAAAAAATTAAAAAAAGGTATACAAAATTTGTCAATGTTCATTTTTGTTACGTTTTTACGAGTCAAACAAAATTTTTTGTTTTTTTTGGGGGGGAGGGGTTTAAACCCTTTAATCCCCCTGAATACGGCCTTGACGTCAGGTAGCCCACGCAAACAACTTCAGTTAAGTTTAGTATGAGTCAATATTTTAAATTCCACGCCTGTTTCAACAAGGCATTGTCCAACCGTTTAAAACGGAACCGAAACAATGACTGGTAGTTATTACTGTGATTTATCATTAGCACAAACCAATTCGATTAATGAATGTGGTTGAATTCTAAAGCCCTGCGCTTATAATATAGTTCGTAGTTTTTTTCTTTTTTTTTCGTTTAACCGTAGTGGGTTTTTTCGCGTATTTACTGTGTTCATATTTCTTTTTGGCACTTTATCATTTCGTATTTACTGAGTATGGGAAATATATGATTTCCGGTTCAGTCACTAATAAAGTATTGATTTGTCAGATAGCTATTTCTTTCTGATCACTTGATATTCTCAGTTTAAGATCTTCAGCACATTTGGGGTATGAATGTATAAAACTTGTATCTTTGCTGTGGGCTCTGATGTTTTTAAGATTTTTCTCTGATGTTTTTAAGTCAACATTTTTTTATGTGTAGCAATGTGTTCACCCGGCTGCCCTCTTGATCGTGGGTATTGTGAGAAGCCAGGCGAATGTCGGTAAGTCATTTTGAAAAGTTTTATTTCTTATTTTATGAATAAAATAATTAACAGGATATTATCCATCACTGTAAGCCATCATACATAATATAAATTAACTATTGTTTATTATGCTATATTGTCTGAATCTCCATTATTCCCTTTTTGATGTTTTTACAACATTGCTTTCTAGAAAAACCTTACATGCCCCAAGGG
The DNA here is from genome assembly GCF_049724085.1 of Artemia sp. Qi Xiang Cuo. Taxonomy (NCBI): domain Eukaryota; kingdom Metazoa; phylum Arthropoda; class Branchiopoda; order Anostraca; family Artemiidae; genus Artemia; species Artemia sp. Qi Xiang Cuo. Next base: position 55,971,920 of record NC_142811.1, read on the forward strand.
CAAAACTTCCAACCTTGGCTCTGAGGGCTCTGGGGGGGGGATGGGTTGTCATCTTTACATACCTAATTTAAAAAACTTTCAAATGTGATGAAAAAATGCTCTCTATAACAGTTTTGATGGGATGTTTGTGGGAAAAAATTGGGCGTGAGAGGCGTGAGAGAGGGGACTGTAGGGGAGTGTCCTGCTCAAAGGTATGATTTCCTGAACTTTAAACTGCGTGGAACAAAATGGCTATCTTAAAATTTTGATTGGATGTGTTTGGGGAAACTGTGGGCGGTGAAGGGGTGTTTGTTGCCTTCCAATTACTTTCGACTATTAAAAAGGACACTAGCAATTTCAATTTCTAATTGAATGACCCCTTTTTGAAGTTTCTACCACAACGCGTTCTATAAAAAACTTTATGCCCCCAGGGAATAAATTAAAACCCTTGCCCTGAGGGCTGTGAGGGGGTTTTCATCCTTAAAGACCTAATTTACAGAACTTCTACGTTGAATAAAATGGCTATCTCAAAATTTTGATTGGATGTGTTTGGGGAAAAGTTGGGCGTGAGATGGGGGTTAGTTGCCCTCAAATCACTTTTGACTATTAAAATGGGTACTAGCCCTTTGAATTTCAATTGAATGAGCCTTTTTTGAAGTATAAGCCCCCAGGGCATAACTTACAACCCTTTCCGTGAAGGCTGTGGGGGAGTGTCCTCCTCAAAAACATAACTTCTATCTGGAAATCAACTACGCTGAACAGAATGGCTGCCTCAAAATTTTAATTGGATATGTTTCGGGAGATGGTGGGTGTGGAAGGGGTGTTAGTCGCCTTCCATTTACTTTCTACTATTAAAAAGAGCACAAGCCACTCCAATTTCCAATTGAATGAGCCGTTTCTTCGACAACTTCTTCGATACGAAATGCCCTGCTCTAAAGGAAAAAAAAAAAATAAATAATACATTGTGCCAACATCGTTCTTATATGCCATCCGGGCATAACTTAAAACTCTTGCCCTGAGAGTTGTGGAGGAGTGTCCTCCTCAAAAACATATTTTCTATCTGGAAATCAACTATGCTGAACAAAATGGCTATCTCAAAATGTTGATTGGATGTGTTTGGGGGAATGCTGGGCGGGGGGGGGGGGGCTAGTTGCCCTCCAGTCACTTTCGACTATTAAAAAGGGCACTAGCCACTCCAATTTCCAATCCAATGAGCCCTTTTCGAAGTTTTTACGACAACTCCTTCGACACGAAGTGACCGTGTATGAAAAAAAAATAGATTGTGCCAACATCGTTCTTTACTTATGCAGCGCCATTGCGCTGGCTATGATTTTATTTGTCATATTTTCTTTGTGACTGCTCAATTTTATGAATTGCGGAAATTTTCCATGGAAGTTTTCCTTGGAGCGGTGAATTTTCTAGGGAAAAGTTTTCCTAAGGGATAGGGACGAATTTTCCTCGGGGAGGAGATATAGTGGGGGGGGGTTAATTAGGCCCAGTTCTGATGTATGTACGGATGTTAAATTAAACCACTTCCTCAACTCAGAGCTATCTGTTTTGAAAACCCTTGTCCAATGGTCTCGTAAAAGTATTAAATTTAATTTATCTCATTACTGTAATTCGATTTCATAAACTATTTATGGAAATGCAGGTACCAAAAGCCAGTGCCGCAGCACCTGTAAGGTTTTAAAAAACTGTGCTCTGAACCGTAAAAACATCAAATTTAATTTTGATACGTTAAGGTAAGTCTTTGGCTTTTTACAAGTGTCAACGCAGAGGGCCAGCCAAGGGCCCGAGATAAAAGAAAAATACAGAGGTCTATCCCAGTATATAGTAGCATAATCACATATGCAAGCCCCATCTATATTTTACAAATCTAAATTGATGCTGTAGAGAGAATAAAAGGTGATGGTTACTCCAGTCGTATTCAAAGGTTTTGCCTCCCAATTCTTTGGTGAGTCTCCTTTTGAAAACTTCGGCTGATTTCGAAGACACGGTCTCCTCATACGGTCCCAGATCACGATCACCATAATATCCACTAGTGCAAGCAAAGCACCGCGTCTGCTCTAAACAAGAGTTTCTAGATAATATCTGGGGGGAGGGGGATTAGCTGGGAGTATTTCTTTCCGGTTTGGGGGGGGGGGGTAAAATGAGGAATACATGGGTGGAGCAAACGAAGAAGAATGAAACCAGCTGGGATTGGAAATGGGCCGGGGAAGGGCCTGGCGGTAAAATGGTATTGGACCGGAGGGAGGAGCGCGGTTCTCTGCGTTGGGTCGTGGCGGTTCTCTGCGTTGGCCTAAAAAAGGTTGGATCATAAGTTTATCCTCCACTATAACCGATACATGAGCGATATTACACGATTTTTCAAAACAAGATAAAAAAGAACAATGGTCAACATGATTAAAACTGCACTTGTCAGTCCTACAAATACCCAATATAAAATCATCACATATATGTAAAAACTTGCACTGTTTACGAAACTTGCAAAACCCACGATTAAAATATTTACATATCACATATTCTTTTCCACTTTTTCTCACACTTCCTTTCTTTTTATCTTTGTAAATGTTCTCAAAATAATACACAGTTCATCATCTGCTGATGATTTATCAAAAAACTTGGTAATCACTGTGGTATTCTCGTCATTATTTGCTGGAATTTTATCTACAAGATAGGAGCTTGAAACCTTTATACTACGGTTCTATGATACGCTGAATCTGACGGTGTGATTTTTATTAAGATTCTATGGCTTTTAAGGGGTGCTTCCAATTTTTTCTAACACAAGGCAATTTTTCTCAGGCTCGTAACCTTTGATGGTTAAGATTAAACTTAATTAAACTTGTATATTTGAAATCAGCATAAAAATTCGATTCTTTTATGTATCTATTGGTATCAAAATTCTGTTTTTTAGAGTTTCAGTTACTATTGCGCCGGGTCGCTTCTTACTTACAGTTCCTCACCACGAACTATTTGATATTGAGATTACGTCCGAAGACTGCAGACATTGTATGAGGTGTTTGTTCTAATGTCAAAATTCAATTCCTTTTATTCTATAAAAGCTTAAGAAAGTTAAATTTAGCAACTATTCATTTTACATACTCAAAATCACTATTTGAAGCGGGTTTTAAACGAATATATCCAAACATTTTAAATTGAATGACTTTTCATATAATTTTGAAGTTGCTATGAAGCCTATGCCAAAGTGTGCGATATGAACTAGTGACGGGTCAAGTCTTTTCTTTCCTCTCAGTGCGTAGTTTTTCCTTATTTCTTCTTTTTTCAAGTGTAGCACTCACTGCACGAAGAAACTTACTCGAGTTATATGCATGTCCAAAATTACATTTGTCTCTTAATTTGTCCTTCCCTGTCAAAATCATGTTAACGCATTTGCTTGCTTTAGAAAAAGGGTCATTACCGTTTGGCAATCGGACAAACTTGCTCGCATCAGATGTTTTTTTGAAACTTGTAATGCAATGTCCAAATATTTGCGTAGATTCAGGAGTGATATCGGTCGTAGCACTTTGAATTGACAGCGGCTTTGCTGGCCCGGGAGACGGGAGTTCTAGATTGTTCATTCTCTCACGTTCGTTTTTCAGACGCGCAATTTCTTGGTCTTTACCACAAATTTCTAGTTTAAGATCAGAGATCACCTTATTGGTATGTATGCCAATGCTTTTTAGCTTTTCAGTTAGAAGCTGAATTTCAGCATTCCGCTGGGTTAATTGGTCAATGATCTGGTCAAGTTCATAAACAAAACTAGGGCAATTTTTGCACGAGTATGGTTCAGTAAAGAGGGGTATTTCATTCTGTGCTTCAGCTTGGGTCGCAGCAATCGTGGGTAGCATAAAGCGGGAAATAGGAGCTGCTTTAGTTGTGTAAGTTTTATCCAGCAAGTTAGCCTCATTACTTATACAGAAATAAAGCCTGATTGGTTAGCAAATATTATTAATTTTTTCTTGCTCCTTAATTTCGAATAAGTAAGACGCCTCTAATTTCCTAGGATCCCAGCGTTCGGTCGATTTCACTAAAAATGGGGAAAGATTAAGACTTGAAATCTCTTCAGTGAAGTCTGGTGTTAAGGGCTTGCTGGGACTTGTCTCAACTAGGATAACTGGTGGTGGAGCTTGAGGAGAGCTGGGGTAATAGTTCAAACACCGCCAAATAGCGTTTTCTAACCTTTGTTGCAGTGTAATATCAGCACATTCGTGGCGCAGCCACTGATTGCATTTCCTACATTGAACTGTACCTCTGCCGGCTCTTTCTGTGCATTCGGGTCAGAAGAACTTGATATTTACATTTGTATTCAAAGTTATTCAAGATATTCAAAGGTTTTTTTTCAAGATATAAGCAGAGATAAGCCAGATACTAACGGGACTCAGAGTGTAATTCAACAATTAAAATCTTCAACCAAAAACGCAACTGGCTAGGCTAGGTAAGGCACTGGTACTTCCAATAGAGCCATTATTGAGCCATTTATAACCACTTAAAATGTCTTCCTGCGAATTCACAATAGCTAATAACATGTATTGAAAAACAGATAGATCTACCCGGTATGGGCTATCAGTAATAACATCCATTACCCAAGGGAATTCTCAATCAAGTAGCAAAACTAAAATAATCCATCTGTTCAAATTTTAATCCTTTGGTATGCTGAATTAATTATTTTCAATGTATTACCTGTAGGTCGGGAAGAGACTATAATCTTTTGTCAGTTAAAAAAGAGGTTAAATCCAAAAAGAAGTCCTTGCACAATGGACTCTGAATCGAGACTGAACACTATAACTTCCAATTTCAAATCAAATGATGGCATCTAAAGTTTCTACGACCCTACATTCCATAAAAACCTTATCCGCCCCCAGGACATAACTCAAAGCCCTTGCCCCAAGGCTCTCGAGGGTTGTGTCAACCCTGGAGGCATTGATGTATGTTCTTTGGACTATTTTTAACAAAATGACCATCTCACAATTTCAATCAGATACGTTTGGTGAAAAGAGGGGTAGTTGATTTCCATCACTTTTTACTCCTAAAAAGGAACTAGAACTTTCAATTTCAACCAAATGAGCCACCTTTAAAGTTTATACAACCATTCCTTCCATAAGAACCTTAAATACCCCTGGGGTATAACTTAGAACCCTCACCCCAGGCCCTGGTGGTTTGAATAAACCCCAAAAGCCATGTTGTATGATCTTTGGACTATTTTGAGTGAAATAATTGTCTCAAAAGTTTATTGGATGCACGTCGCGAAAACATGACGTGTGGGAAGGGTAGCTGAGCTCTGATCACTTTAACTCTCAAAACGAGCACTAGAACTTCTGATTACCGATCCAATGAGTCCCCTCCAAGGTATATACGACTAGGGAGGTTCTTCCTCACAGACATAATTTCTGGCCCCTTCAACTACGATGAACAAAATTACTACCTCCAATTTTGATTGGATATGTGTGGGGAAATGATGAGCCTGCGGGGGGGGGACTGGTAACTCTGAAATTACTTTCGACTCTTAAAAAGAGCATTATGCTTCTGATTTCATATCAAGTGAGCCCATGTGAAATTTATATGATCACCCATTCCATGAAACCTTATATTCCCCCAGGGCATAACTTACAACCCTATTCCCAGTGTGCTGGGGGGTTGTGTTAACCCCAGAGGCTTTGTTATGTGTTCTCTGGACTATTCTGAACAAAATTATTATCTTACAATTTCAGTAAGATGGATCTGGTGGAAAAAGGGGTTGTCGGCAGGGGGGGGGGGGGCTTCTTACTGCCCTCCATCACTTTTGACTCTTAAAACGGAACTAGAACTTCCAAAATTCTACCAAATGAGCCTCTTCTAAAGTTAAACAACCATCCCTTCCATAAAAACTTTAGCTATCCTCTGATCACTTTGACTCTTAAAAACGGCACTAGAAATTCCAATTACCAATACAAAGAGTCCCCTCTGAAGTAGGTAAGCTCACCCTTTCCATAATAACCTTATATTCCCCCAGGGAATAACTTACAACCCTTACCCTGAGAGCTGCGGGAGGGGGGTTGTCTTCCTTAAAGACATAATTTCTTGACCCTTCAACTATGATTTACAAAATTGCTATCTCCAAATTTTAATTGGATGTGTTAAGAGAAATGATTGATGGGGGGGGGTGTGCTGGTTGCTCTCAAATCACTTTTCACTCTTAAAAAGGACACTATAGCTTCTAATTTCAAATCAAATGAACCCATTTGAAGTTTATACGAACACCCATTCCATAAAAACCTTATATGCTTCAAGGGCATAACTTACAACCTAATCCTGGGGGGGAGGTTAACCCTAGAGGCATTGTTATATGTTCTCTGGACTATTTTGAACAAAATCGTTGTCTCAAAATTTCAATCAGATGCGTTTGGGGAAAAGAGGTGCATTTGGAGGGGGGACTAGCTTCCCTCCATAGCTTTTGACTCTTGAAAGGGAACTAGAACTTCCAATTTTCAACCAAATGAGCCTCCTCTAAAGTTTATACAGCCATCCCTTCCAAGAAAACCTTAAATGCCCATTGGGCATAGCTTACAACCCTTGGCCCCAACCTCTGGGGGCCTGTTTCAATCCAAAAAGCCTTGTTTTATGACATTTGGACTACTTTGAATAAAATGGCTGTCTAAAAATTTCTATTAGATGCATTTCAGAAAAATACGACGTTTTTTTTTGGGGGGGGGGGTGGGAGATAGCTGCCCTCCGATCACTTCGGCTCTTAAAAAGGCCGTTAGAGCTTCTGATTACCAATTCCATGATCCCTCTCCGAAGTTTTTACGACAACACTTTCTATAGAAACCTGATATGGGCCCTGGGCATAGCTTACAACCCTTGATCTGAGGGCTTTGAGGGGATTATCATCCTCAAAGACAAAATTTACAGACCTTTCAACTACGTTGAACAAAATGGCTATCTTAATATTTTAATATCGGAAGTGTTCGGGGAAACGATGGACATGGGAGCCATTTGCCCTCCAAGCACTTTCGACTATTAAAAAGGGCACTAACCCTCTTAATTTCCAATCGAATGAGCCCCTTTAGAAGTTTCTATGACAACTCCTTCTATATGAAGAGCCCTAGTGGAAAACCTACCCCCCCCCCCTCCCCCCAAAAAGATACATCATTGCGCCATCATCGTTCTTTACTTTGGCAGCGCTATTGCCCTACCTATGAAATCCTCGATTACAATTTAGGGAAAGACGCGATTGAGGATTTTCAAATACTTCCATGTAGTATTTTAACACAAAAAAAAAACTAGAAGTCACAGGTTTATTAAATATTTTTTTTCTTCTAAGAATCCAGCACAGAGTCATACACTTTCATTGGATTTTCGGTTAGCTAAGTTCATCAGATTATCCAACCAATTATCCTAGTCCGAAGGAATTTCCAACGAAAATCCGACAACTTATCCAGGATAGAACAAGACCACAGGGCTTTTAGACATGCTCTTGAATTTACCCTGGAGACGCGTTGTGCAAAGAGTTCGTGTAACCTTAGAATGTTATTTGTAGTGACTCCCAGGTCTGTACCAATAGTCCAAGTCTTGAGTGGAATGGTGGATGAAGCCTGGTTATCATTCATAGCATGTTGGTACTTAGGATTATTATGACCAAAATGAACGGTGACACATTTGAATGTATTAAAAAACAGAAGCCACCTGTCTTCCCATGCCTCTAATGTAACTAAGGTCATATTGTATTGATGTTTTATCGATTACATTGAATAGCTTTGAATCATCAGTGTGGAGGGTTTAGGGGTTGCTGACTCGGGGTACCATGTCAATAATATAACGAAAAAACAGTATAGGTCTGAGACCCCTTCCCTGGGCAGGTTTGCCTTGCAAGACTACAATTAGGTGCATTTGCCGTCTCATATGAAGAGTCGTACATTTTGAGAACTATCAGCCAGGAAGTACATTAGTCAATCTACTAATTCTTGGTGGATTTCAGCTGCTATTAACTTAGAACGAAGTTGATCTTGTAGGACCTTGTCAAAAACTTTGACTAGGTATATAAGAAGTGAATCGACACGAAGGCCTTTCTCCAGTTGCTGGATAACCTGTTCGTAAGTATCTAGAAGGTTGGTTTCTACAGATTTTTCTGGGAGAAAGCCGTGTTACTTGTGAGGGTTGATATCGTTATTATGAAGGTGTTGAAATAGTGCGTCATTAACAATGTTCTCAAGAACTTTCACGACAGCAAATGTGAGACTGATACGTCTATAATTTTTTGATTTGGGTCTACCTCCTTTTATAAGGATTTATTAAAAAAACTTTTTCCAGAAAACAAGTTTTTCAAAGAAAAGCAGAGCTCCATTAAGCCAAAAATGAGCGAAAATAAATTGAAATAATATTCCAAGCGTAAAACTACCATAAATCACCATCAATGAAACTCAGAACGAACAGAAATTGCAATAAATAGCCGAGCCATACTCAAAACGAGCAAAAATTAACACGATTAGTGCTGAAAACCCCCATACCTTATCAAGTTCAGAACATTATTTGCATTTTACTAAAAAAAAAAAAAATGACCGTGGATTATCAATTTAATATACATATACTGATATTTATTCTTTGAAGTCTTATAATTTTTTGTTTATTAAAGCAAAAAAAGTGAAAACATTTAAAATACATTTTGTTTTTAGTAAAGTGCAAATTATATTCTGTTATTGATAAGAGACGGGGGTTGTCAGCCCTGCTTATGTTAATTTTTACTGGTTTTGAGTTTGATTCGGTTATTTATTGTAATATCTGTTCGAAATGGGTTTCATTTATTTATTGATGGTGATTTTTGCTATTTTTACGCTTCGAAGATTATTTGAATTTATTTTTGCTGATTTTTAACGTGATGGAGCTCTTTTCTTTTCTTTGAAAAACTTGTTTTGTGGAAGAAGTTTTTTAAATTAATTTATGTTTATTTTTTATTGACAGTCTTTTTCATGGATTTTTTTTTATATTTTCCGTTTTTTATAAGAAATCCATAGTCTGGCTTGCTATTTGTGTGATGGAGAAACTTGTTGAACAATTTTTAATCTGAACACAAATAGTATTGTTTAATTTAATTGTATACCTTCTCAAGTTGACCTGAAACATAAAACTTAATGTCATTCCCGAAACATTGACAACCTGGATACACTTACGCTCTTTTGATTTATTTAAATTATTAGAGCAGAAGTAGTTATAGTAATAGCCCCGAAAGTTTCAACTTAATACTCCCAGTCGTTCTGAATATATTGCTAAGTTGTCTTATTGGCAACCATGCAAATAGTGTCTTTTGATTTAGTTTTAAAGCAAAATTTTGTTTTGAAGCATAATGGGTTAATTAAATAATTGTGGAGGATTGACTTAACCAATATCATTATAGATATAGTTGCTGGGCCGTTCTACTATGCTGAACAAAATGGCTGTCCCATAATTTTGACTGGATGTGTTTGGAAAATAAATAGGCTCGGGAGAAGGGTTGCTTGCCCTCCAATGTCTTTTTACTCTTAAAAGGTGACCTACAACTTTTAATTTTGAATCGAGTTAGTTCCTTTAAAAGTTTCAATGATATTTCTAGCTATTGTAGAACCGCACTGCCTATAATATTGCGTATAAGCCCTTTTGAAAACCTGCATGTACATAGTTTTTTCGTTTAATTGAAACTCCCCCTTAAAATTCCCTAACAATTTCACCTTAATACCCTTAGCGTCATTAGTTACAGTAACTGTAGCGGTAATATTCATAGTATAAACATAGTACCTTATAGCTAGTTCAAAATCCACCACAACTTAACATTTAAAGGTCTAACTTAATATTGTAGCCGTTCTTGAGATAATGCTTTGTCACCTTTTTGAAAATCCACATGCTCATAGTTTGTTTTTATTTAGTTAAACATCCACCTAAATATTCCTTTAAAAGCTTCACCTTAATGCTCTTAGATTGCGTAGTAGCAATAGTAGCAGTTGGCGCATAGCACCTTTAGTTTCTTCAACATCTCCTTCAATACAATCTGAAAGTTTCAACTTAGTACCATCAATCGTTCCTGAAGCATTTCTGGTACGCCGTCTTGACAACCTCCGTTGGGGCATAGTGTGTTTCGACTTAGTTCCATACTGTTTCAATAAATTCCAAATTTTTCACCTTAATACCCTCTCTTCTAATAGCAGCAGTAGTAGTAGTAGCAGCAGATTTGATCGTAGTAGCCTTATCGATATTTTTAGTTCTTCTTCCATTTCCCTTCTTCATTTTAGAATAATTTTTCAATTTCTCTTGTATTTTCAGACCCTTGAAAATCAAACAGAATATCAAAAGAAAAAAAAAATTGAACTCAAGGTCCAGCTGTCTAAAATAACTTTCTTTGCCTTGATGCTCAGAATTACACTGAGCGTAAACGTGTTCAAATGAAATTCTTTCCCACGAGTCACAAGAGAATGTTTGACGACATGATATAGTATTGCAAAACTTGTGTTTTGACGTCTTTTCTTTGAGAAAAAATTATTTTTATATATAAAAATGGTATTTTCAGACAAAATCTGCCAGCAAATTTGAAAAATGCCAAGTAGCACTCTTACTTTGCTACCCCACTTTTTGCACGGCGGGCATTAATTGATCATAAGTCCTTTTAGACCAATTTTTGTGACCCCTCCAGGGCTGGAACCCGGGGTGGTCCCCCCCCCCCCCTCGCCGGCACCCCCGTTCTACGCAACTGGTCACCTGAATACCCTTCGTCCTTTTAGAAGGTAAAGTTCAAAATATATAGCTTTCTCAATAGTGTATACTATATGTAAAGCTTTGAAGAGTGTGGAGAGGTTGACATCCCTAAAGACATAGTTACTGGTTATTTCAACAAATCACTGGATCTTTCAAAAATAGCTCTCTTAAAATTTTGGTCCGCCGAGTTGTGGGGAATGATAGGCTTGCGGAGGGGGAGGTGGTTGCCCTCCATTCACTTTTGAATCTTAAAAAGGGCACTAGAGCTTCAGACTTCCAATGAAATAAGCCTCATCCAATCCGAAGTTATAAGCCCCCTCGTTCCATAGAAACCTTCTGTGCCCAGGGGCATAACTTACAACCCTTGCTCCTGGGCTTTGTGTCCACCTTAAAGATATTGTTATATGCTCTTTGGACTATTGTGAACAAAATGCCTATCCCGCAATTTTGATCAGATGCACTTGGAGAAAAGAAAATGCCAGGGAGGAGGAGAGGGAGGAGTTTCCCTAAATAGCTTTTGAGCCTTAAAGGTGATCTAGAGCTATACATTCCCGATCAAATGAGCCTCCTTGAAAGTTCAGACGACGACTCCTTTCATAAGAACTTTGTGTGTCCCTGGGGTACAACTGACCTCCCTTGCCCCCAGACTCTGGGGGGGGGGGTCAACCCAAAAGTTCTTTTTATGTGCTATTTGGACTATTTTTTAAACAAATGGCTGCCTCAAAAGTTTTATCAGATGCATTTAGGGAGAATATGAAGTGTTTGTGTGTGCGTGTGCGTGTGTGTGTGTGTGTGTGTGTGAGGGGGGGGGGGTATCCGCCCCCTAATCACTTTGACTCTTAAAAAGGAAACTAGAACGTCTGATTACCAATCTAATGATCCCCTTCCATAGTTTTTATGACCATCCTTTCTATAAAAATCTTATATGCTCCCATGCCAAAACTTATAACCCTTGCCCTAAGGACTGTGGGGAAGGGGGTTTTTATCCTTGAAGACTCAATTTCCAAACATTTCAACTACGTTGAAAAAATGGCTATCTTAAAATTTTGATTGAATGTGTTTGGACAAATGAAAGGCGTGGGGGGGAGTCTGGTTGCCATCAAATCACTTTTGACTATTAAAAAGGGCATTAGCTCTTTGAATTTTCAATCAAATGATTCCTCTCCGAAGTTTCTTTGACAACTCCTCTGTACGAAGTGCCCTGGTCTTAAAAAAATGAAATAAAATATACATTGTGCCGTCAACGCTCTTTATTTAGAAACGCTATTGCGCTGCCTTTGATAGGTGTGATATAGGCTAGTTGCCTTTGGTGGGGGGGGGGGGCATTCTTAGTATAAAGGAGCCGTTGAAAAAGTACAGCGATGATATAGTAGTACATGGGTAATTTCATGAGCAGCTTCTTGTAGCAGGTGGAGATGAATGTCGTCGGGACTAGCAATTTTATTTGTACCCTGGCTTTTGAGTTGTTTTTGACCATAGATGCAGTAACAGTTCTACAACTTCTTTGTTTTAGGATGATGTGCTTTTTGTAGGAAGTGAAGGCTTTATCTGGCTCGGTGAAAACTGATGCGAATTGCTGATTCAGAGAATCAGCTATAATTTGGGTGACTGAGACTTCGCTTCCGTCACCTTTTATTAAACGTTTTATGAATCTTTGGTTGGGGTCTCTGCTAAATACATAGTTCCAGAATTTCGTGGGTTTCAACATACTTTGGTCAGCGAGTTTTGTCTCGAAATTAAGGTACAGATATTTTATGAGGTTTTTTGGTTTATTTGGGCTTTGACACATTTTTCATAGTCAACTGGCTTATCACAGTCAACTGACTTACCGTCATATACGGTAAGGTCTTAATTATGGGGACAGATTTTTCAGTTGTATTCCGTTCCCGAGTGTCTATGACTATTGCTTAGAATTTCTTCCAATGCTCATTGATTCTACCTCGGAGCGTCGACTCTCAATTGAAGTGCCTCAATTTGGCCTTAATCACCCCAAAGTCTATAAATATCTTTGTTTATGCTGGTTTCTGGCTTTCTGTCAGTGAGTAACTAATTCAATGGTAATGTGGTCACTTTTAACAATAGGTGGGAGATAATTTATCCTTTTGATCAGTTCGATATTATTGACAAGGACTAGGGCAGGTAATATTGGTTGCTGGTGGGTGCAAAAACACTTGAGTTGATCGACTGCTAGGAAAGCAGAGACGCCATGAATTCCTTCCACGAGAGATTAGAGAAATTAATGTCAACTGTGATAAGAAAGTCATTTTTGAAATTTCCTGTGGCTTTGTGAAACATATTTGAGATTGCATACTCGGTATCAATAAAAAAAGGAGCTGAGGGAGTACGGTATACATATCCAATCGTGTTTTGGCCTTGGTCCACAATATCAAATCAAATGGTCTCTTAAGAGGGTCAGCTAGATTATTTTTTTGTTTTCTGTACAGTATATGCAGCTTTTACATAGGCTAAGACTCCGCACTTATATTTTTTTAGGAGAGGTTAGATATGATTTGGTAACCGTACATTTGAATGTGCGTATCCGCTATTCTGCTCTGGGTATTCTTATGGCAAACTTTAATAAATAGAGCCGATTATTACTTTATACCATAAACTAACTTTTTAGGTCATTACTTTGCTAGTAAGTTCACCTATGCTGGTTAAATACGCCCCAAATCAGTCCAAAAGACTTTCTTTTACTTGTGAGCAGTCACTGGTATCTAATCCTTATTCCTCATGTTCTGCATGGGTAGAATCTATGGCTCGGCAAAGAGAATCGTCATTGGTGCGGGACATGCTCATTGAAATATCTGAGGCGACATGCGTTCTGAACTAGGAAGATGTAGTTTAGCATGGAGACACATACTTACTTTCATCATCATCACAGCTATTTAAAACACAAGGTAGCTTCACATTTGCACTGGTGTTGGGGTGTGAGTTTTCGTAGCACCCGCTGCACTGTTTTTGGGACAATTTTTCCATTACGGATAGCGAGGCCCTTTCCCCGAGTAGTAGTTCTGGGTCTGAATTCTTCTATAAATGCCCCATACCTAGTTTTGTCTTCTCTTAACATATTACTATAGAAACGGATTTCTGATATTAGCTGGGTTAACTTTTTGATGATGGTATGTTTAATAAGCACTGAAGGTACAGTAAAAATTAGCGGTGGAGTTTTTTGAATCAATACACTGGCAATAGGGAGCATGGAAGGTACACATTCAAGACAGGAACAAATGTCAGGCCATGCTGGGCCTCTAAAATAGTTACGAACTTGTATGTTATAATCCGTAGTTATAGGAATACCATAAGCAATTAAGCTATTTTAGTTCAACTAGGCTATCTATAATATTTAGGTTATATGCTACCCTCTGTTTATTTCATCCCTCACTAATTTTCTTTAGTCTGATTGCACTTGGTAGCTCATTTTTGTTCTTAGGGAGTTTATTTCGGACTTTACAGTATCATAAACAATTTGTTTTGTTTCAATGACGTTGACCATCGATTGTACTAAAAGATCAACAATTTGAACGTTGTTTTAATAGTTTTTATGTTGCTGTTCAGTCCCTCAAATAATCTGCCCATTTTTTTGGATAAACTCATTTGTAAGGCCGAGATTGCGTTCATAGGAGTTGTGATTACATCATCCATGGTAGCAGCAGCTGGATTAGCTTGAGTGTCAGTTTGGCTTACTTCACAAATCGTAGGCTTTCCTTTTATGGACGTCATTTTATTGAGTAGGACGTGTTCCCTAGTACTTAGCTTTTGAAAGGTAGCACCAAGTCGCCTTTCACACTTATTACAGTTAATTAGTTTTGGCATCGCCAATCTAATATTACAAGTAGCACAGGCACAGCTGTCCTTTTCCTTGCATCCTTTAGGTGGTATGACGGCTTGTTTGACTTATTCTGTAGCGGACAAAGGCAAAGAAAAAGCATTGGCAACTGTGCAATTACAATAAAATAAACTTCAAAAAGCTCTAGCAGTGTTCACTGTAGCCCTAGGCTAGGAATATAGGATATATAAAAAAGTAAGTGAAGACCCTACGATAAATATTTCACTGTTCATGTTATTGACTTACAAAAAAAGGTGAACACACTGGTCTACTCAATGCCTTTTTTTATGCTTTTTCCAAGTATAATAATCACTTTTGCTGCAAATGAACTTTACCCCACCCCTATATATATACCAATTCATGGTATATAATAACAGGTAAAATTCTACTTTAGTTACTTTTGGCTATCTTGGAAAGGGGTTGGGTTAGGAAAATGAAACTTTCAGGGATGGATGTACATGCTAAGGTTTGTCCCGGGACGGTACTTTGAAGTACCTACCTCCACTCATCCCCCCTTCTATATAATGGTAAATTACTGCACATTACTAGTTGTTTTTAACTCCTATTTCATCCTATATTACTATCATAAATATAAATCACTGCTTACCTTACACAACTTCTGCTTTTAACCTTGTTCATTAAAATATATTCCAAAATCCTATTTAAATCCTAAGCAATTTAATTTTCAACCCATGCTGACTTTATTTATGGTATATTAAACCAGCTTTGTTGTGATGTCACACTTGCCTTATCAGAAATCCTTACCCTTAAGGGTAGCAGGCACATGCCAAACAACTCTGTTGATAAGACCATTTAAACTGTATTAATTAGGGAAAGGATTTGACAAGAGAGACCAGTAAAAATAACCCAATCCTTTTTAGAGGACAAATTATGTCATGGGAAGATGTTTTTGAAATTCCCCTTCCATCCAAACTTAAAATTTTCTAAAATTCTACTTTAGAGGCTTTTAAAATATTTCTAAACTACTAAAAGATAGAGTGCTAAAAACATCAGAATTGACTTCTGAGGACACATTATATCACGGGAAGATGTTTTTGAAATCCCCCTTCCCCCCAAACTCAAAATTTTCCAAAATTCTACTTTAGAAGCTTTTTAAATATTTCTAAAGCACTAATAGATAGAGTGCTAAAAACATCAGAATCGACTTCAGAGGACACGTTATATCACGGGAAGAGGAATTTAAAATCCCCCTTCCCCCCAAACTCAAAATTTTCTAAAATTCTACTTTAGTAGCTTTTTAAATATTTCTAAAGCTCTAAAACATAGAGTGATAAAAACATCAGAATTGACTTCAGAGGACACGTTATATCACGGGAAGAGATTTTTAAAATCCTCCTTCCCCCCAAACTCAAAATTTTCCAAAATTCTACTGTAGAAGCTTTTAAAATATTTCTAAAGCACTAATAGATAGAGTGCTAAAAACATCAGAATCGACTTCAGAGCACAAATATTGTTACGGGAAGATTTTTTTTAAATCCCCCTTCCCCCCAAACTCAAAATTTTCCAAAATTCTACTTTAGAAGCTTTTTAAATATTTCCAAAGCACTAATAGATAGAGCGCTACAAATATCGGAATCGACTTCAGAGGACAAATTATGTTATGGGAAGATGTTCTTGAAATCCCGCTTCCCCAAAACTCGAAATTTTCCAAAATTTTACTTTCGAATTTTTTTTAAATATTTCTAAAGCGCTAAGACATAGAGCGCTACAAACATCAGAATCAACTGTAGAGGATAAATTATGTTATGGGAAGATGTTTTTGAAATCCCCCTTCCCCCCAAACTCAAAATTTTCTAAAATTATACTTTAGTAGCTTTTTAAATATTTCTAAAGCTCTAAAACATTGAGGGCTAAAAACATCAGAATTGACATCAGAGGACACGTTATTTAAAGGGAAGATGTTTTTTAAATCCTCCTTCCCCCAAAACTCGAAATTTTCAAAAATTTTACTTTAGAAACTTTTAAAATATTTCTAAAGAACTAATAGATAGAGTGCTAAAAACATCAGAATCGACTTCAGAGGACAAATATTGTTACGGGAAGATGTTTTTGAAATCCCCCTTCCCCCCAAACTCAAAATTTACCAAAATTGTAATTTAGAAGCTTTTTAAATATTTAAAAAGCACTAATAGATAGAGCACTACAAAGATCAGAATCGACTTCAGAGGAAAAATTATGTTATGGGAAGATGTTTTTGAAATCCCCCTTCCCCCAAACTCAAAATTTTCCAAAATTTTACTTTCAAAGTTTTTTTTAAATATTTCTAAAGCGCTAAGACATAGAGCGCTATAAACATCAGAATCAACTGTAGAGGAGAAATTATGTTATGGGAAGATGTTTTTGAAATCCACCTTCCCCCCAAACAAAACTTTCAAAAATTCTACTTTAGGAGCTTTTTAAATATTTATAAAGCACTAAGACATAGAGCGCTAAAAACATCAGAATCGACTTCAGAGGACACGTTATATCACGGGAAGATGCTTTTTAAATCCCCCGTCCCCCCAAACTCAAAATTTTCCAAATTTCTACTTTAGAGGCTTTTTTAAATATTTCTAAAGCGCTAAGACATATACCGCTACAAACATCACAATCATCTTTAGAGGACAAATTATATAATGGGAAGATTTTTTTGAAATACCACTTCCCCCCAAACTCAAAATTTTCTAAAATTCTACTTTAGAAGCTTTTAAAATATTTCTAAAGCTCTAATAGATAGAGTGTTAAAAATATCAGAATCGACTTCAGAGGACATGTTATATCACGGGAAGAGGCTTTTAAAATCCCCCTTCCCCCCAAACTCAAAATTTTCTAAAATTCTACTTTAGGAGCTTTTAAAATATTTCTAAAGCGCTAAGACATAGAGCGCTACAAAAATCATGATCATCTTTAGAGGACAAATTATATTATGTGAAGATGTTTTTGAAATCCCCCTTCCCCCCAAACTCAAAATTTTCGAAAATTCTAGTTTAGAAGCTTTTAAAATATTTCTAAAGCACTAATAGATGGAGTGATAAAAACATAATAATCGACTTCAGAGGACACGGTATATCACGGGAAGAGGTTTGGAAAATCCCCCGTCCCCCCAAACTCGAAAGTTTCTAAAATTCTACTGTAGGAGCTTTTAAAATATTTCTAAATATTTCTAAACATAGAGAGCCACAAACCTCATAATCATCTTTAGAGAACAAATTATATTATGGGAAGATGTTTTTTAAATCCCCCTTCCCCCAAACTCAACATTTTCAAAAATTCTACTTTAGAAGCTTTTAAAATATATCTAAAGCAGTAAGACATAGAGCGCTAAAACATCAAAATCGACTTCAGAGGACACGTTATATCACGGGAAGAGGTTTTTAAAATCCTCCTTCCCGCCAAACTCAAAATTTTCCAAAATTCTACTTTAGAAGCTTTTAAAATATTTCTAAAGCACTAATAGATAGAGTGCTAAAAACATCAGAATCAACTTGAGATGACAAATATTGCTACGGGAAGATGTTTTTTAAATCTCCCTTCCCTCCACACACAAAATTTTCAAAAATTCTACTTTAGAAGCTTTTTAAATATTTCCAAAGCACTAATAGTTAGAGTTCTAAAAATATCTGAATCAACTTCAGAAGAAAAATTATGTTATGGGAAGATGTTTTTGAAATTCCCCTACCCCCAAACTCAAAATTTTACAAAATTTTACTTTTGAAGTTTTTTTTTAATATTTCTAAACCGATAAGACATATAGTTCTAAAAACATCTGAATCCACTTTAGAGGATAAATTTTTTTATGGTACGATTTTATTGAAATCCACCGTCCCCCCAAACTCCAAATTTTCTAAAATTCTACTTTAGGAGCTTTTTAAATATTTAAAAATAACTAATACAAATTGCGCTAAAAAAATCAGAATAGACTTCAGAGGACAAGGTATATCACGGGAAGAGGTTTTTAAAATCCCCCTTCCCCCCAACTCAAAATTTTCCAAATTTCTACTTTAGAAGCTTTTTAAAATATTTCTAAAGCGCTAAGACATAGAGCGCTAAAAAAATCACAATCATCTTTAGAGGATAATTTATATAATGGGAAGATGTTTTTTAATTCCCCCTTCCCCCCAAACTCAAAATTTTCACAAATTCTACTTTAGAAGATTTTAAAATATTTCTAATGCACTAATACATAGAGTGTTATAAACATCAGAATCGACTTCAGAGGACACGTTATATCACGAGACGAGGATTTTAAAATCCCCCTTCCCCCCAAACTCAAAATTTTCTAAAATTCTAATTTAGTAGCTTTTTAAATATTTCTAAATCGCTAATACATAGATCGCTACAAAAATCATGATCCTCTTTAGAGGACAAATTATATTACGTGAAGATGATTTTGAAATCCCCCTTCCCCCCAAACTCAAAATTTTCGAAAATTCTAGTTTAGAAGCTTTTAAAATATTTCTAAAGCACTAATAGATGGAGTGTTAAAAACATCAGAATCGACTTCAGAGGACACGGTATATCACGGGAAGATGTTTGTTAAATCCCCCTTCCCCCCAAACTCGAAATTTTCTAAAATTCTACTTTAGGAGCTTTTAAAATATTTCTAAATATTTCTAAACATAGAGCGCTACAAACCTCAGAATCATCTTTAGAGAACAAATTATATTATGGGAAGATGTTTTTGAAATCCCCCTTCCCCCAAACTCAAAATTTTCTAAAATTTTACTTTCGAAGTTTTTTTTAAATATTTCTAAAGTGCGAAGACATAGAGCGCTACAAACATCAGAATCAACTTTAGAGGATAAATTATGTTATGGGAAGATTTTTTTTAAATCCCCCTTCCCCCCAAACTCAAAATTTTCTTAAATTATACATTATGATCTTTTTAAATATTTATAAAGCACTAGGAAATATAGCGCTAAAAAAATCAGAATCGACTTAAGAGGACAAGTTATCTCACGGTAAGATTTTTTTAAAATCCCCCTTCCCCCCAAACTCAAAATTTTCAAAAATTCTACTTTAGAAGCTTTTTAAAATATTTCTAAAGCGCTAAGAAATAGAGCGCTAAAAACATCACACTCTTCTTTAGAGGACAAATTATACCATGGAAAGATGTTTTTGATATCCCCCTTCCCCCCAAACTCAAAATTTTCAAAAATTCTACTTTATAAGCTTTTAAAATATTTCTAAAGCACTAATAGATAGAGTGTTAAAAACATCAGAATCTACTTCAGAGGACACGTTATATCACGTGAAGAGGATTTTAAAATCCCCCTTCCCCCCAACCTCAAAATTTTCAAAAAATCTACTTTAGAAGCTTTTTAAATATTTCTAAAGCGCTAAGACATAGAGCGCTACAAACATCATAATCATCTTTAGAGGACAAATTATACTATGGAAAGATGTTTTTGATATCCCCCTTCCCCCCAAACTCAAAATTTTCCAAAATTCTAGTTTAGAAGCTTTTAAAATATTTCTAAAGCACTAATAGATGGAGTGTTAAAAACATCATAATCGACTTCAGAGGCCACGGTATATCACGGGAAGAGGTTTGGAAAATCCCCCTTCCCCCCAAACTCGAAATTTTCTAAAATTCTACTTTATGAGCTTTTAAAATATTTCTAACGCGCTAAGACATAGAGCGCTACAAACATCAGAATGATCTTTAGAGAACAAATTATATTATGGGAAGATGTTTTTGAAATCCTCCTTCCCCCCAAACTCAAAATTGTCTAAAATTATGCTTTAGAAGCTTTTAAAATATTTATAAATCGCTAAGACATAGAGCGCTACAAACATCAGAATCGACTTCAGAGTATATGTTTTATCACAAGAAGATGTTTTGAAAATCCCCCTTCCCCCCAAACTAAAAATTTTCCAAAATTTTACTTTAGAAGCTTTTTAAATATTTCTATAGCGATAAGATATCGAGCGATACAAACACCAGAATCAACTTTACAGGTCAAAATATATTATGGGAAGATGTTTTTGAAATCCTCCTTCCCCCAAAACTCAAAATTTTCCAAAATTCTAGTTTAGAAGCTTTTAAAATATTTCTAAAGCACTAATAGATAGAGTGTTAAAAACATCAAAATCGACTTCAGAGGACACTGTATATCACGGGAAGAGGTTTGGAAAATCCCCCTTCCCCCCAAACTCGAAATTTTCTAAAATTTTACTTTAGAAGCTTTTAAAATATTTCAAGAGAACTCATAGATAGAGAGCTAAAAAAATCTGAAACGACTTCAGAGGACAAATTTTGTTACAGGAAGATGTTTTTGAAATCCCCCTTCCCCCCAAACTCAAAATTTTCCAAAATTCTACTTTAGAAGATTTTTAAATATTTCCAAAGTACTAATTGATAGAGCGCTACAAATATCGGAATCGACTTCAGAGAAAAAATTATGTTAAGGGAAGATTTTTTTTAAATCCCCCTTCCCCCAAACTCAAAATTTTCCAAAATTTTACTTTTGAAATTTTTTTAAATATTTCTAAAGCTCCAAGACAGTGAGCTCTACAAACATCAGAATCCCCTTTAGAGGACAAATTTTGTTATGGGAAGAAGTTTTTGAAATCCCCCTTCCCCCCAAACTCAAAATTTTCCAAAATTCTAGCTTAGAAGCTTTTAAAATATTCCTAAAGAACTAATAGATAGAGTGTTAAAAACATAAGAATAGACTTTAGAGGACACGGTATATCACGGGACGAGGTGTGGAAAATCCCCCATCCCCCCAAACTCGAAATTTTCTAAAATTCTACTTTAGGAGCTTTTTAAATATTTCTAAAGCGCTATTACATAGAGCGCTAAAAACATGAGAATCAACTTTAGAGTACAAATTATATTATGGGACGATGTTTTTGATATCCCCCTTCCCCACAAGCTCAAAATTTTATAAAATTCTACTTTAGAAGCTTTTAAAATATTTCTAAAGAACTAATAGATAGAGCGCTAAAAACATCAGAATCGACTTCAGAGGACAAATTATGTTATTGGAAGATGTTTTTGAAATCTTCCTTCCCCCCAAACTAAAAATTTTCCAAAATTCTACTTTAGAAGCTTTTTTAAGTATTTGTAAAGCGCTAAGACACAAAACGTGCAGAAATTATTTAAAAAAAAACTACGTTTTTAACGTTACTACGTTTTACTTTAAACAGGCTGAGTCACAAGTTCAAACAATAAAATGGACAGGGGTTAGGAGGTACAGTTGGGGGGCCTGCCACCCCCCAAACTCGCGCTTTTGCAGCCTTTAGATAAAAAAAACAAGTTTTTTAAACTGAAAATAAGGAGCGACATTAAAACTTAAAACGAACAGAAATTATTCCGTATATGAAAGGGGCTGTCCCCTCTTCAACGCCTCGCTCTTTACGCTAAAGTTTTTTATTGTTTAACAAAAATAGTACCTCCTAACCCCTGTTTGTTTTAAGGTTCGAACTTGTGACTCAACCTATTTAGTCCCCGCCCTCCCCCTCCCCCTGCTATCAAAACCCCTTGCAGCTAACCTTTCCACCCTCGAAAGAAAATTTTTATATAAGTTCCAGCATTTTCTGCATATTTTGAATCGCGGATGTAAAAAAGAAAAGCGAAATTTTTCAACATTATAGGATTAAGCTATTTGAATATGTTTTATGTGGTTACCCAACTCAAAATGTTAAGGGGTTTCCAAAAAAAATAATCAAAACGAATATAGATTATTCGGTACTTGTGCATTATAAATAACCCATCGCTATAGACTGTACAAGGAAACCAGACAAACGGGTATTTGTTAGACTAATGGATCAAAAAGCGTGATTTCTTATTGCGTTTACAATATTTAAACTGTTGTTTTTTTTGGGTTTAGAGAGGGAAAAAGGTACATAGGTTAGGTTACGTATTTAATATATGCTATAATTTACCCCCACCCCCTAATGTGAAAATATGTAGCCCAAATTTGTTTCTAAACTAGTATATTCATCATATTTTATTTTATTTAATTATCAGTAACCAAACTTAACTTCTTTCTTGTATGGTGGTGGGTTATTTATAATGCACAAGTACCAATTATTCTATAGTTAACTATTTACTTCCGCCCCCTCTCTCCCCCGCCCTATTTACACTTCAATAACGTCTCGTAGCTTCAAGAAAGAATATTGCTACACTAAACTATTTGGAAAAAAACATTTGGATTTCTTTAAGAACAAATGGGGCTAGATATAGAAAATTGCCATATTTTCTGTTACAACATTTTAAAAATTAACTAGTAAATAATACCCATAAAAAACAAATTAGTTGGGGTTATAAAGTTCCGATATATGTTTCATGAAATGGTGCATTCTCGAGGAGATGGAATATTTTTTTTTGAAATAGTGCTCTGCTAGATATCCTTCCATATGTTCTTCTCTTCTACCATATGCGGGTATATTTTCTCAAACTTCAAGCCAGTGTCTTTCGATGTTTTGTGTGAGCACCTGTTGCAGCGTCAACAAAATTTATGCTGTGGTTGACGTGTAAATGCTAATAGCTCTGGCTAGCTAGGCAATCGTAGGCCCTCCAACAGTCACTGATAATTGTTATCCCTGGCAGGATTCGGTTTTGGATAATTCCCAACAACGTGGCACTACTTCTATCCGGCACAGAAGCCATGAATTAATTACCAGTTCCTCGCTCTATTCCACCAAACACCCAAGCATCCGCGACAATACGACCACGATTAAATTTAAGCTTCCCAAATTTGGCTTCATCTATCTCAACAATGACTCCTTCTCCTCCCAAATGAGCGGAGTTTGAATGACATATGTACATACAAACCTCTCTTCAGAACTGGCTCCAATCCAAAAAGGTTTTTTTACAACAAATAACATTTTTGATCATGAAATTCTCCCTTGGAGGCGGTATTTGAAGCCAAATCATCAAAAAACAGAAATTTTTTAGCAGAGAAAGGTGTGAACCAGCCATCCATGCTTTGTCATAGACCGATTTTGAAAAATTACACTTTACCTGAGAATATTCTCGGCCACCTCGGATAGTTTTAAGCCTATACTTCTGGCAACAAAATGAATTTCTATATTTTACGCAAATCTGGCCACAGTTATCACAATTCCTGCTTCTCAATAACATGCTATGGTTATAATACAACTCTAAGACTGCCTCGACAGTAGAAAATTGAATCATTTTGCTTGTTTAGGCCCAGGTTGCAGAAATTTAACTTTGGTATAAACCATAATGCTTTCGCGTCGGCACTGTTTTCTTTTAAAAAAAAAAAATTAAAAGAAAGATTAACTTTAATTTATACCAGGTTTTTCTTTTTTTTTTTTTTTTTTTTTTAGTTAACAAAATTTATAGATACCTCGCTGTTCTTCTTTAATTTTTTAGTGGCCCTATTAACTATAAATAATTATTTTATTACTTAAAATATCCAAATACTTTACCCCCCGGTGAAAATACCCCCCCCCCCATCGAAAAGAAGTCTAGAACTTTACAAAATTTTGAGTTTGGGGCGAAGGGGGATTTCAAAAACTTCTTCCCATAATATAATTTGTTCTCTAAAGTCGATTCTTATGTTTGTAGCGCTCTATGTCTTAGCGATTTACAAATATTTAAAAAGCTTCTAAAGTAGAATTTTGAGTTTGGGGGGAAGGGGGATTTCAAAAACATCTTTCTATGACATAAATTGTCCTCTAAAGTCGATTATGATATTTGTAGCGCTCTATCTATTAGTGCTTTAGAAATATTTAAAAAGCTTCTAAAGTTCCTTTAACATTACTTTTTCATCCATTTAAACTTGTTTACTATATAACTGACCTGCTTAGGACACTCGTTTGTGATGTCACAACTTTGCTTATCATAGCATGCAAATGCCATGGGGTTGAAGAGTGTGTTGATAAGCCAATCCATTTAAACTGTATTAATTAGGGAAAGGATTTGACAAGAGATAGCCTAGACCAGTAAAAAAAATCCAAATTGTTTTTAGAGGACAATTTATGTTATGAGAAGATGTTTTTATTTTTATAGGTCCATGCGCTCATAAAGTTTCTGTTGAGTTTATTGAAACACTAGCATGGACTTCGTGTAGTTACGGACTCTCCATAAAACGTTTAGAAGTGCAAAGATGCACCTTAGCCAGGGGGAAGCTGTGCTTGGGGTGGATTTCTAAGGGGAGAATTTTCCTTTGGGAGGGAAATTTCAGATGAGTGAATATTCTGGGGGAAATGTTACACTGGGGGGTATTGACAGAATTACTATATGAAATTCTTTTACATTCTCTTTGCCAAATTTTTTATTTGGAAATGTTCTGGAGGCTTTTTTCTGTGCGTTTTGTTCTTTGGGAAATAATTTCCACGGAAGGGGGCATTTCTGGAGTGGCCAAGAAACCGATATATAGATTAAAGTCTTATTCGAATGAAAAAATGCTAAGGAGAATTTTTCCGGGTGAATTGGCCACAAGCAATTTTACAGAGAGGGGGGATTCTCAGAAAGGAACGACTCGTCTGGAGGGAATTTGACGGGGGGAGGTGCACTTGACGTTAGATGAAATTTTCACTGAGGAGTTCCGTGAGGGGGAGAGGTATATTTTATAGAGGGTGAGCCAGATTTAGCCGAATTATTCAAAAAAAAAAACAGAAATTATGCCATATATGAAGGATTGACCCTGCTCAATACCTTATTCTTTACGCTAAAGTTTGACTGTTTACTAAAATTGAAAAAAGGGGCTTTTTAATTAGAATAGGAAGCTTTTTTAAAAGTGCTAACAGCTTTAGTGTAAAGAGCAACGTATTAAGGAGGGGCGACCCTTCATATCCGGAATAAATCTGCCAAAACTAATCTGCCAATTGTGTTTTAATTTTTCATGCACTGGGAGCCAAAATCAAACCAGCATTAGTTGAAAAACGTTCAGAAATTAAATAAAAACAAATTTTATTAACTGAAAGTAAGGAGCAACGTTAAAACTTAAAATGAACAATAATTAGTCCGTATATGAAAGGGGCTGTCCCCTCCTCAACCCCTAGCTCTTTATGCTAAAGTAACGTAAAGAGCAAGGCATGAAGGAGGGGACAGTCCCTTTCATATACGTAATAATTGCTGTTTGTTTTAAGTTTTAATATCGCTGCTAACTTTCAATTAAAAAAAAACTTGTTTTTATTACTGAATCTCAAAAAGAAGATAGGTTTGTCAACATATGAAGAACCGTGTATATTACAACTATATGTGTCTGGTTTATATGCAAAGTAATACAAGAGACGAAAATTAACGAACAAGAGAGTAGTGGAGAATTATGGTATACAAAGTAATATTTGGCAGGGATAGTCACTAGTGATAAATCACTAGGGGTGGCCACCTCGATTGGATGATTTTCGGGGATTCGGGGAACCAATTTTTTTTGGGGTGGCACATAGATTTCTGGGGAAATCCCCGAAAATTTGGGAATAGTGCAAGCCCTGCTTGATTTCTAATCAGGAAAATCGAAATACTTGAACCACACGAGAAAAGAAAAGCTTCGACTTTGCGGTTGACGCAATAAAGAATTGCCGCACAATTAATTCACAGTCAACCAAACACCGCCGCCCCTTCCCGCGGCACGCCAGCGACGTTGTGACACTTCAGTGGCGGTCAACCGAGCCTCTCGTTGGCAGCGTGTGGTTGATGCGCCGGCGTGGTGCTGGGGTCTAGGTAAGACACAGAGCGCTACAAACATGTTTTTGTAGATCGTGTTTTTGTAGATGTTATTGTAGTGTTTGTAGTGTTTGTTTTTGTAGTGTTTTGTAGTGTTTCTTGATAGTGTTTTTGTAGATGTTAAGTTAATCTGAAGATCAACTTAAGAGCACAAGTTATGTCATGGGAAGATGTGTTTGAAATCCCCCTTGGACCAAAACTCAAAATTTTCCAAAATTTTACTTTAGAAGCTTTTTTAAATATTTGTAAAGCGCTAAGACATAGAGCGCTAAAAACATCAGAATCAACTTTAGACAATAAATTCTGTTATGGGACGTTGTTTTTGTACTCCCCCGTCCCAGAATCGACATCAGAGGTCGCGGGATATCACGGGACGAGGTTTTTAAAATCGCCCGCCCCCCAACTCAAAATACCCCTGGGGAAAATAAGGCTTTTCAAATTTCAAATTATCAACCAGAGTTTAGTGTATGTTGGGGGACTGGGATGAAAGGTAAGGGGGATTTCAAAATCATCTTCCCATAACATAATTTGTCCTCTGAAGTCGATTCTGATATTTGTAGCGCTCAATCTATTAGTGCTTTAGAAATATTTAAAAAGCTTATACAGTAGAATTTTGGAAAATTTTGAGTTTGGGGGGAAGGGGATTTCAAAAACATCTTCCCATAACATAATTTGTCCTCTACATCTTCCCATGACATAAATTGTCCTCTAAAGTTGATTCTGATGTTTGTAACGCTCTCTTTATAAATATTTAAACAAGTTTCTAAAGTAACAATTTTGGAAAATTTTGAGTTTGGGGAGAAGGGGGATTTCAAAAAGATCTTCCTATGACATAAATTGTCCTCTAAAGTCGATTCTTATGTTTGTAGCGCTCTATGTCTTAGCGCTTTAAAAATATTTAAAAAGCTTCTAAAGTAGAATTTTGGTAAATTTTGAGTTTGGGGGGAAGGGGGATCTTAAAAACATCTTCCCATGACACAAATTGTCTTCTAAAGTCGATTCTGCTGTTTGTAGCGTTCTATGTCTTAGCGCTTTAGAAATATTTAAAAAAGCATCTTAAGTAGAATTTTGGTAAATTTTGAGTTTGGGGGGAAGAGGGATTTCAAAGACATCTTCCCATGCCATGAATTGCCCTCTAAAGTCGATTCTGCTGTTTGTAGCGATCTATGTCTCAGCGCTTTAGCAATATTTAAAAAAGCTTCTGAAGTAGAATTTTGGAAAATTTTGAGTTAGGGGGGAAGGGGGATTTTAAAAACCTCTTCCCGTGATATAACGTGCCCTCTGAAGTCGATTCTGAAATTTGTAGCGCTCTATCTATTAGTGCTTTAGAAATATTTAAAAAAGCTTCTAAAGTAAAATTTTGGAAATTTTTGAGTTTGGGGGGAAGGGGGATTTCAAAAAACATCTTCCCATAAAATAATTTATCCTCTAAAGTCGATTCTGATATTTGTAGCGCTCTATCTATTAGTGCTTTAGAATATTTAAAAAGCTTCTAAAGTAGAATTTTGGAAAATTTTGAGTTTGGGGGGAAGGGGGATTTTAAAAACCTCTTCCCGTGATATAACGTGTCCTCTGAAGTCCATTCTGAAATTTGTAGCGCTCTATCTATTAGTGCTTTAGAAATATTTAAAAAAGCTTCTAAACTAGAATTTTAGAAAATTTTGAGTTTGGGGGGAAGGGGGATTTCAAAAACATCTTCCAGTGATATAACGTGTCTTCTAAAGTCGATTCTAATTTTTTTAGCACTCTCTGTCTTAGCACTTTAGAAATATTTTAAAAGCTACTAAAGTAGAATTTTAGAAAATTTTGAGTTTGGGGGGAAGGGGGATTTAAAAAAACATATTCCCATAAAATAATTTTTCATCTAAAGTCGATTCTGATATTTGTAGCGCTCTGATATTTGTAGTGCTTTAGAAATATTTAAAAAGCTTCTAAAGTAGAATTTTGGAAAATTTTGAGTTTGGGGGGAAGGGGGATTTTAAAAACCTCTTCCCGTGATATAACTTGTCCTTTGAAGTCGATTCTGATGTTTTTAGCACTCTATCTATTAGTGCTTTAGAAATATTTTAAAATCCTCTAAAATATAATTTTGGAAAATTTTGAGTTAGGGGGGAAGGGGGATTTTAAAAACCTCGTCCTGTGATAAAAAGTCTCCTCTGATGTCAATTCTAATACTTTGATCGCTATATCTCTTATAGCTTTATCCATATAAAATAAATCATAGATAGTTAAATTTTTGATAATTTTGAGTTTGGGGGGAAGAGGGATTTTAAAAAACACTTCCCGTGATATAACGTGTCCTCTGAAGTCGAGTCTGTTGTTTTAGCTCTCTATGTCTTAGTGCTTTAGAAATATTTAAAAATCCTTAAAATTATAATTTTGGAAAATTTTGAGTTTGGGGGGAAGGGGGATTTTAAAAACCTCTTCCCGTGATATAAAGTGTCCTCTGAAGTCGATTATGAAACTTTTAGCGCTCTATATTTTAGAGCTTTAGATATATTAAAAAAAGCTTATAAAGTAAAATTTTGGAAATTTTTGAGTTTGGGGGGAAGGGGGATTTAAAAAACATCTTCCCGTGATATAACGTGTCCTCTGAAGTAGATTCTGATGTTTTTAGCACTCTATCTATTACTGCTTTAGAAATATTTAAAAAGCTTCTAAAGTAGAATTTTGGAAAATTTTGAGTTTGGGGGGAAGGGGGTTCCAAAAACATCTTCCCGTAACATAATTTGTCCTCTGAAGTCGATTCTGATATTTGTAGTGCTCTATCTAATAGTGCATTAGAAATATTTAAAAGGCTTATAAAGTATAATTTTGGAAAATTTTGAGTTTTGGGGGAAGGGGGATTTCAAAAACATCTTCCCATAACATAATTTGTCCTCTGAAGTCGATTCTGGTTTTCGTAGCACTCTATCTATTAGTGCTTTAGAAATATTTAAAAAGCTTCTAAAGTAGAATTTTGGAAAATTTTTGAGTTTGGCGGGAAGGGGGATTTTAAAAACCTCTTCCCGTGATATAACGTGTCCTCTGAAGTCGATTCTGATGATTTTAGCTCTATATCTATTAATGCTTTAGAAATATTTAAAAAGCTACTAAAATAAAATTTCGTAAAATTTTGAGTTAGGGGGGAAGGGGGATTTTAAAAACCTTTTCCCGTGATATAACGTATCCTCTGTAGTCGATTCTGAAATTTTTAGCGCTCTATCTATTAGTGCTTTAGAAATATTTAAAAAAGCTTATAAAGTAAAATTTTGGAAATTTTTGAGTTTGGGGGGAAGGGGGATTTTAAAAACCTCTTCCCGTGATATAGCGTGTCCTCTGAAGTCGATTCTGATGTTTTTAGCACTCTATCTATTAATGCTTTAGAAATATTTAAAAAGCTTCTAAAGTAGAATTTTGGAAAATTTTGAGTTTGGGGGAAGGGGGATTCCAAAAACATCTTCCCGTAACATAATTTGTCCTCTGAAGTCGATTCTGATATTTGTAGTGCTCTTTCTATTAGTGCTTTAGAAATATTTAAAAGGCTTCTAAAGTAAAATTTTGGAAAATTTTGAGTTTGGGGGGAAGGGGGGTTTTAAAAACCTCTTCCCGTGACATAACGTGTTCTCTGAAGTTGATTCTAAAGTTTTTAGAACTCTATCTATTAGTGCATTACAAATATTTTAAATGCTTCTAAAGTAGAATTTTGGAAAATTTTGAGTTTGGGGGGAAAGGGGATTTCAAAAACATCTTCCCATGACACAAATTGTCCTCTAAAGTCGATTCTGATGTTTGTAGCGTTCTATGTCTTAGCGCTTTAGAAATATTTAAAAAAGCTTCTGAAGTAGAATTTTGGAAAATTTTGAGTTTGGGGGGAAGGGGGATTTCAAAAACATCTTCCCATAACAGAATTTGTCCTCTGAAGTCGATGCTGATTTTTTTAGCACTCTATCTATTAGTGCTTTAGAAATGTTTAAAAAGCTTTTAAAATTAAATTTTGGAAAATTTTTAGTTAGGGGGGAAGGGGGATTTTAAAACTCTCTTCCCGTGATATAACGTGTCCTCTGCAGTGGATTCTGAAACTTGTAGCGCTTTATCTATTAGTGCTTTATAAATTTTAAAAAATTCTTATAAACAAAAAATGTGGAAATTTTTGAGTTAGGGGGGAATGTAGATTTTAAATCCCTCTATCTGTGATGTACCTTCTCCTCTCAAGTTATTTCTGATGTTTTTTGCACTCAATCTATTAATGCATTATAAATATTTAAAAAGCTTCTAAATTAGAATTTTGGAATATTTTGAGTTTGGGGGGAAGGGGGATTCCAAAAACATCTTCCCGTAACATAATTTTTCCTCTGAAGTCGATTCTGATATTTGTAGTGCTCTATCTATTAGTGCTTTTGAAATATTTAAAAAGTTTCTAAAGTAGAACTTTGGAAAATTTTGAGTTTGGGGGGAAGGGGGATTTCAAAAACATCTTCCCATGACACAAATTGTCCTCTAAAGTCGATTCTGCTGTTTGTAGCGTTCTATGTCTTAGCGCTTTAGAAATATTTAAAAAAGCTTCTGAAGTAGTTTTGGAAAATTTTGAGTTTGGGGGGAAGGGGGATTTCAAAAACATATTCCCATAACACAATTTGTCCTCTGAAGTCGATTCTGGTTTTTGTAGCACTATCTATTAGTGCTTTAGATATATTTTAAAATCTTCTAAAGTAGAATTTTGGAAAATTTTGAGTTTGGGGGGAAGGGGGATTTTAAAAACCTCTTCCCGTGATATAACGTGTCCTCTGAAGTCGATTCTGATGTTCTTAGCACTCTATCTATTAGTGCTTTAGAAATATTTAAAAAGCTTCTAAAGTAGAATTTTGGACAATTTTGAGTTTGGGGGGAAGGGGGATTTTAAAAACCTCTTCCCTTGACATAACATCTCCTCTTAGGTTGATTCTGATGTTTTTAGCACTCTATCTTTTAGAACTTTAGAAATATTTGAAAAGCTTCTATAGTAGAATTTTGGAAAATTTTGAGTTTGGGGGGAAGGGGGATTTCAAAAACATCTTCCCTTGATATAACGTGCCCCCTGAAGTCGATTCTGATGTTCTTAGCACTCTATCTATTAGTGCTTTAGAAATATTTTAAAAGCTTCTAAAGTAGAATTTTGGACAATTTTGAGTTTGGGGGGAAGGGGGATTTATAAAACATCTTCCCGTGACAGAACATCTCCTCTGAGGTTGATTCTGATGTTTTTAGCACTCTATCTTTTAGTGCTTTAGAAATATTTTAAAAGCTTCTATAGTAGAATTTTGGAAAATTTTGAGTTTGGGGGGAAGGGGGATTTAAAAAACATCTTCCCATGACACAAATTGTCCTCTAAAGTTGATTCTGCTGTTTGTAGCGTTCTATGTATTAGCTCTTTAGAAATTTTTAAAAAAGCGTTTGTATTGGAATTTTGGAAAATTTTGAGTGTGGGGGGAAGAGGGATTCAAAAAACCTCGTCTCATAAAAGAAAGTGTCCTCAAAAGTGGATTCGAATGTTTTTAGCGCTCTATCTCTAATTGCTTTCGAAATATTTAAAAAATATTATAAATTAAAATTTGGGAAATTTTTGTGTTTGGGGGGAAGGGGGATTTTAAAAACCTCTTCCCGTGATATAACGTGTCCTCTGAAGTTGATTATGATGTTTTTAGCTCTCTATCTATTATTGCTTTAGAAATATTTAAAAAGCTTCTAAATTAGAATTTTGTAAAATTTTGTGTTTGGGGGGAAGGGGGATTTTAAAAACCTCTTCCCGTGATATAACGTGTCCTCTGAAGTCAATTCTGATGTTTTTAGCACTCTATCTATTAGTGCTTTAGAAATATTTAAAAAGCTTATGAAATAAAATTTTGGAAAATTTTGAGTTAGGGGGGAAAGGGGATTTTAAAACACTCTTCTCGTTATATAACGTGTCCTCTGAAGTAGATTCTGAAAATTGTAACGCTTGATCTATT